>NC_070602.1:37504019-37739019 GCF_027172205.1 Podarcis raffonei | reverse complement strand
TCACTTCTGCAAAGTACAGTACATCCTTCTTGAAAATAGGGTAAGGAGGGGTTTAAAACAATCTCACGTTTAGCATAATCAACCCACTTTCTGTGGATTGGCAGCCCGAACTCCTTGCTCATATGTGATCCGTTGTGTTATTAAATACTGTGCGGCCTGGGTTGCAGCTGGTGTTCCAGTAATGGTTACCTTCCGATTCCTCGTGCCAGGAACGAATTCTCCCTTTTTGGAGATCTGTATCCTTGCACCAGTCAACTCCTGGTATTCTACTAGTGTTTTCCCTCCTTTTCCAAGTATTGCACCAACTAAGTTTTCTGGCACTGCTATTTCAACTACATCCTTTGAGCCATCTGTGGATTTCTCTGTTCCTAGAATGGCACTGGCAGCTAGAGGAGAAGCAGCTCCAAAATATCCATTGGTTGCAGCAGTAGCAGCAGCCAGGCTACCTAATGCAAATGTCCCCGCCGTACCACCGGCGGTACTGCCACTGGCTGAGGCCTCACTCGCATAGGTGGCCAACAAATTGGCTGCTGCTGCTGCTGGATTGGCACTGGCAGCTGCTGCAGCCAAAGCCCCAGTAGCCGCTGCCTGACTTAGGCCTAAACCTAACGTATTGAGATTATATCCATAGCTGGCTAACGTGTTAAGTGCAGAGGTGATGGCAACCAGGTCATTGCCCGTGAAGCCAGATAAAACTGCTGGAAAGGCTGCAACTCCAGCAAGGTTTGCGTGTCCTAATAGCCCTGCAGCAGCCGCAGCTGTTGGCAATACTTCAGCAGTGTTTGCATAAGGAGATCCGGTTGGATTGGAATTGGCCACTGGACCTGTGACATTAGCATAACTGATATTGAGACAGCTTCCACTCTGTGGATCCTCTTGTATCTTCTGGATGATAAGTTCAACAGCTTTTCGGTTTTGTTCAGGTTCTCCGCTTACAGTGACAACCCTCTCTTGCAAGTTGATCCCATCAGGTTTCTGGGAAAGCTGTACCCAAGCCCCTGACTGCTCCATTATAGCCTTGACTGTAGCACCTCCCTTCCCTATTATCAGACCTGCTGTGCTGTTGGGAACTATAATCTTTACCTGTAATTAAACAAAAAAATATGAATAATACTACTGCTTTGCACATTCAACATACTTAATATATTTTGCTACCTGAAACAGGCAGAAGAACTGAAGCAGACATAAGACAGAATTAGGAAACAAGTCATGTTCAACAAGTTTTTACATATATTCTGAGATAAGGCAGAATGGATTCTGAAAGAATTTTGGCATCACAGAAAAGGAAAACCCTTTAATTATTGAGTGAAATATTTAGACAAAACAACATATTATTAGGAAAATATTGACATTTTCCCCATCTTCTCATTTGCAGTATCCTTCCTTCATATTTGAGTTGATCAAACAACATCTGTGATGGCATCTGCTTCAAATATACCTTTGGTAATATATATATTTTAAATAAAACAGACAAGAATATACATTCTAAATCTGAGTATTCAAATAAATAGCTTTAAAAACCCCTAAAGACTTTAATTGGCAAAGCAAGGCATCCATCATCCATGTGGGGAAAGTGGCAGGACAATTCCTCTAATCTAGTAAATATCTCCTTCTCTTTCTCATTCATATATATATATATATATATATATATATATATATATATATTCATGTCTACATTCTGGAGAGTAAAATAGTATGCATTTTGCAATAAAATGTATCACTCGTCTGAGGAAAAATTCATGAGTCTGTTTGAAGAAAAAATAGTGAATTATGTAATTTCTCATGTTTTATTACGGTTGCAGGAATATTTTTATACGGGTTCCACCAATGAACTTTTTACTCCCAGAACTGAAGATGTTTCCAGTGACAGAATTTCACTGATTTCAGTATTTCACAAATATCTAAAACACACATTTTATGTACATGTGCTTGGAAGTAAGTCCCATTCAACAAAGTGGGGATTTACTTCTGTATAAATCTGCAGAGGATTGAGCTGCAAATGTCATACATTTTTTTAATTCAGCAAGGGATTTAGATACTTGGCTGGATCCAGCGTACCTTCCTGCAAAAGAGGAGTTTCCTCCATTGCCGAAAGGTTTTTCCTCCAAGAGATGAAGCTTCTCTGGGTTCAAACTGCTACTTTTAACTGATTATTTCTGACTGGCTGAATAAAACATAGCAATTTTAAAAATATCACTTGGCCACTATCTTAAGTTATTGCATCTCAGACTGAGTAATAACAGTGAGCAACTATTAAATATGTAAATAAAGCTATTTTAATAATAGCCACTACAGTTACTCATAAATAATAATCTATGACATTGCAATCCTACAAATGTCGACTCAGAAGCCCCACTGTGGGACTTGTTCCCAGATAAATTACAGAACTGCACCCTATATTAACCATAGCCAACTTGTTTCAAACAGATTTAGCCACAACCTAATTGGATTGGGAATACAAATATTTCCATCATGAAGCTGGTTATTCAGCTTATTTTTTTGATAATTCTTGCTCTGTTCTATAACCTCATTCTATGGATTTCTCTCCATCACTGCAAATATGAGACTATATTTTTTTTCACAGTAATCTACTACTGTCACACTTCTAAATGGCTTATACTTTGCAATTTACCACACTGGAATGCCCCCATCCACCTTAAATTAACTTGAAGCAGTAGTTTCTAGATTAAAACAAAATAAAATATCCAAATGATCTGAGCATGAATAAAAATGGCAGATGTCAAGCTTAGCAAATATTGACAATATAAGGATATATACTCAGTCCAGACACAATTATCTACATCCATCTATTGATTTCTATATGTGGATCAGGTTTGCTACTTTCAGAAGTGTCCCTACTATGCGCAAACTAACAAAAGGTTTTCCTTTTGGAGCTTTAGGAGAGAAAGCATTTCGCCCGAGAATTAAGAATTATTGGTGATAAAAGGTTTTCACATGAAAGCTGGAGTTAGCTTGTTTTCTGCTTCTCCAGAGGGTAGGACCAGAAGCAAAGGCTTCAAATTACAAGAAAAGTGTTTTTGACTAAATATTATGAAGAACTTTTTGATGGTAAGAGCTGTTCGACACTGGAACTCACTACCTCAAGAGGTGGTGGACTCTCCTTCATTGGAAAGGCACCTAGAAGGTGCCTGGTGCCAAGAAGGCTGGACGCCTCTGCAAGCTGTTGGGCAAGAGGTGTAGAGCAGGAAAATTCCCTGTACCGATTGGTGCATTTCTAAGGTGGTGAAAGTGAGTGGGCAGGACTTGATCCCAATTTAAGGGACAATCTGCCTTCCCTCCAGCCTCTCCATTTGCAGCAGCACCCGCCCTCCCTCCCTGTCTCCCAGTGTGCTTTGGGGTCACCACTAGGGGGCCACGTAGGAATTTTTCCCAATCTGCATTTGGGATCACAGATTGGGTTTGTGCCTACTTCACACTGAATAGTAGGACAGAGTGCTAGATGGTATTATTATTATTATTAAATTTATATACTGCCATATACCCAGAGATCTCAGGATGTTGCTTAAATAGGTTAATCTTTTTGATTTGATCACTTTTGGCAGTTCAGGTGCAGGAAAAGAAATAGTTTGGTTTAGCCTGGTGACGCCCTTTGGGCACCTTTCAGGTGACGGGTCGGCTCTGAGGCCCACTTCTGGGACTCCATGATTCAGAGGGTGAGATAGGGGCCTCCTTTGAGGCCAAACTCTCTCATCCACCTGGGGTTCTGCGTTCCAGGGGGCTGGAGATGAGATAAGGCCTCCCTTCTCACCTTCAGGGTGTAGCCGGGAATTGGGGTAGGCTAGGAAGCCGTGCCCCAATTCCTTAGGCAAGGGCGGGTTGCCCAGTGGCTACAGCTAATTACAGCTAAGTTAATTACCCCTCCGCTGATTTCAATTTAAGATGTAAATAAAAGTGGCCCAGTTCAACCCCACCTTATGTGTTTGCCTCTTTATTTGCCTATCAGGGCACAATGTCACCACTGCCAGTTTTATTGCTTAAAATGTTTGCATAAACCCCCCAAAGCTCTAGACTTTGAAGTGATATAAACATGTAATTAAAGAAAGAAAAATACTTTCTCTAGACAACCTCTATAGCTTGTCTTTATTTTTTAGTAACCTTGAAAAGAAGAGGCTATTGAGCCTGCACAATATATCTATATCTATATGTGTGTAAGTGCACATACATCATTTCCTAATATACATTGCACATTATGCACATTTGTCCTATCCTTCCTGGTATAATAAACATGCTTTGAATAGAGAAGAGAAAAACCTACGTCGATGCATACTTTTAATACCATTCCAATTTTTCATTTGTTTTTATTTTGTAGTCTAAAAGCATTATGTACCTCACACATTAATGTTTCATAGAGTTCAAATTACATTTGCAGGAACAATTGATGTATTCTGAATAGCTTCATTTATGTGTTTCAATTCTGTCTAATAGTAAATGTGATTGTCTGCTCACTGAATTATACAATATACAAAATGGATACACATATTTTGGGTTACAAAACATCAATAGGAAGGTATAGAAGATCTCAATATATCTTCAAACAAGGTAGCAATCCTAGACATTGAAATTAATAAAAGACACGCATAGGATTGTGCTGGAAATCATTAAACAGTAAGTTTTGGCAAATGCAGATAAATCTGTGTAGATTTAATGGAATTCTATCTAATAATATTCAATTAGTTCACTTCTTTAAATTCCTAGAACACTTTTAGAAAACTGGATTAAATTTCCACCTACCCAAGTACGTGTACAGTGTGTGTGTTTGTGTGTGCTTTTGCTCTTATCTCTCAAAATAGTAGAGACAGGTTTGGTGGAGAAGTTGGCTAGACCAGGCCTCAGTTCCAGGTCTCACGAGGTCAGACAAATGGGCTTGAGACATGGTGTAAGTAACCAACTTCACTGGTCCTGGGCAGTATCTGTGGTGAGCTATGGTAGACATCCTACTTCAGGCTTTGCAGAATGAGCCGGTTGTCCATGGGGATGGGAAATTGACATTTTGTTGCTTCTCATTCTCCGATTGAAAGAGGAATTGTTTTGGGGTACTATGCACCACCAGATACGGAGGTACATGTTTCAGGTTTGGTCAACTTCGCTTCATTTCTGAAAGATAACTAGGTGACAATTGGCAGGTTCCGTGCAGGTGCACGAGAGAGAAGAATGTAAATGAAATGGGTGAGAATGTCTGATGCAACCAGAATGGAGAAGAGTGGGATATTTAAAACAGCATGTCAAAGTTCACAAGCTCAATGTGACCTGGGAGAGGGGCACAATTGGAAAAAGTGGACTCACTGACCTTCCTCCAACCCTTCTAAATGTATCAGTGGTAATAATAGCGTTATGAAAATACTTAGGAAATGGTGATGATAATGCATGCAGAACCTCTTTAGGAAACATTTAATGTGGACTACTAAGCTAATATTTGGAGCCACAGTTGAGGCTGGCGGCTATATAAAGTTGCACATTAGCATTTGCAATTGATAAAGATTATAATGCTATTTGAATCCATATTTGGGACTCATGGGTAGGATTCAACATTCTGTTATATATTTTACACCCCAAAGACTTATACTAATAGTATTTAATTAAACTTTCCCTAGGCAACAGACTGTTACTCTGAGACCCATCATCTCCTCCAGCCACTATCCGAATGAATGCTTCAGCAGAAGCTTTTCCAACAAAAACTAAGGAAGAATTAATAGAAAATGATCTCATATCACATGACTTCCTTGGACACAAGCTGAATCTTTAGAGAGCTCAATCCATTAGCTTTATGGCTGCTGTGTGGCACCAGTGGCACAAAGTATTTCTAAAAGATATGCTCTAGTTCAACCAAAAGTAATTGAGTTGAATAGAGAGATTACAGGGTAGAATTATATGGCCTATGTTTATCCAAGAAGATGATTTAAAATGGTACTTATTGGCTATTAAAACCTGTTGCTCCATGACTAAGACTAAGGGGGATATAAAATCTTTCAAACACTGGTTTTTTTTTTTTTGTTTAAATACATCCTGATCATCTCAGAACATGTAGAGGAGCAAATAGCCTGATTTATTCATGTATGTCTAAGTCTACATATGGATAACATTTTAGAAATTTAAAATATTGCTACCTAAAATGATACAAAAAATAAATTACAGTGGTACTTAGGCTGGTGAATAAATACACAGTTTCTATTGCTTTTATCTGGAAAGGCACAAAAGCCACTCTGGGCGGCTTCCATAGAAACCAAAAATACAGTAAAATATCACACGTTAAAAACTTCCCTGAACAGGGCTGCCTTAAGATGTCTTCTGAATGTCAGGTAGTTGTTTATCGCTTTGTCATCTGCTGGAAGGGCGTTCCACAGGGCGGGCGCCACTACCAAGAAGGCCCTCTGCCTGGTTCCCTGTAGCTTTGCTTCTCGCAATGAGGGAACTGCCAGAAGGCCCTCGGCGCTGGACCTCAGCGTCCGGGCAGAATGATGGGGGTGGAGACGCTCCTTCAGGTATACTGGACTGAGGCCGTTTAGGGCTTTAAAGGTCAGCACCAACACTTTGAATAGTGATCAGAAACGTACTGGGAGCCAATGTATGCGGCCGCCCCTAGTCACCAGTCTAGCTGCCGCATTCTGGATTAGTTGTAGTTTCTGAGTCACCTTCAAAGGTAGCCCCACGTAGAGTGCATTGCAGTAGTCCAAGCGGGAGATAACCAGAGCATGCACCACTCTGGCGAGACAGTCTGCAGGCAGATAGGGTCTCAGTCTACGTACCAGATGGAGCTGGTAAACAGCTGCCCTGGACACAGATTTGACCTGTGCCTCCATGGACAGCTGTGAGTCCAAAATGACTCCCAGGCTGCGCACCTGGTCCTTCAGGGGCACAGTTACCCCATTCAGGACCAGGGAATCCTCCACACCTGCCCGCCTCCTGTCCCCCCAAAACAGTACTTCTGTCTTGTCTTTTATTTGAAAATAGAAGGTAGACTATGCAGCTTCTAGAAGCATAGTATGTCTAGAAAATATTGATTCAGACTCAGAGACTTGCTTGTGAATGAATTAAGCTCTTTCCCCAGGTTACATTGAACCCATGGAGAGAGAAGGAAGATTGCAGACATCAGGGGTGGCAACTAGTAAACTATGGTTAACAACATTGGTACAAGCCAATATTAAGCCATGGTGTGAAGCTGGTTTAAGAATGACTTCCTGGTTTGTTTGCTCACATGTGTTAAGAAGTATACTGAAAAGGCTTGTTCATATCTTAGGATATTAAACCACCTTAAAAGATTATTTTAAAACCACCTTAAAAGATTATGGAAGCACAATAGAACCCTACAGATCACTAAGAACCTGTAGCCCCAAACTCACCTTAAAAGATTCTTTTGGTTTAATCCAATGTTTTGTGACTGGAAGGAGCCTCACACAATGGATAGTTCTATCTCCCTCCTGCCCTAAGCTTCTTTGTACCCCTGAAAAGCTTATCCAGAAGACACTGCTTTGCCTTTTAGAACAGTGGTTCCCAATTGATGGTCCATAGTCCATGGACCCCAGGAGATCTGCGTAACCCACCCAGGGGTCCGTGGTGCCATTCACATCACAAAAACTATCATAGAGATGTTAACATTTTCAAAAGTAGGGGGTCCATAGATTGGCTTTTGAAAAACAGGGGGTCCACAGTACTTAGGTAATCAGGAACCACAGTGTTAGAGTTTTGTGTCAGTTCATCAGATTGTATTTTCATTGCATCTTTATAACATCAGAGAATGATGCATTTAGCATATTAATAGGCATATATCTTATTTTCCTCTTTCTTATTTTCCTCTGGTTAAGGCAAGAAACTATTTGAACATGTAAATTCTGAGTCACTGAGTTACTAGTACAATCTTTTTCCTAATATGTAATATGTTTGTATCTTTGAAATTATTCTAATCTTTGTTTAAGTTGTTGTTCATGTGCTTATAACCAGAATTCTCTTCCTACATCTACAAAATGAACTTGAACCCCCTTGAGAAATTACACAATGTTTCTATGGTTTCCACATCCTCTGTTTTAAAATTAGCAGCAAGTTTGGGCAATACTGATTTCTTCAAATGAATCATCTAGAAAACGAAGAAATTTGGTTAACAATTATGTATTCTGAACTGATGAAGGGTTTTTATGACTAGTTCTACAAAGAGAATTCCATGCACCCTTAGTTTGGGTGACTATTAAGCTTTTCAAAAACACCTAAGAATATGAAGGTAGTAATGAGGAACCTGTGGACCTTCAGATATTGCTGGACTCCAATTCCTGTCAGTCCCAGCCAGCATGTCCAATGGTCAGGTATAATGGGATCTGTAGTCCAACAACATCAGAGAGCCAAATGTTCCCTATCCTGGTAGTAAAGCAATTTAGCAGGAAAAAAAATGTGGTTAGGCATTGATGCGTCTAGGGTAATTCCCTGGGGATAAGCTGTGATAAAATAATCTACCATAGAATAATCACTGATTGCTGGTCTGCCATTGACCCTATATCCAACAGAGACGCTTGGGAAAAACAGAGAAAGAAAGAAAGGATCACCACTGAAATGTATCTGGCTTTACTAAGGTTGCCTGGGAAAACACTTCATTATGGAAGCACAATGGACCCCCATAGATCACTAAGAACCTGTAGCCCCAAACTGTCCTTTAAAAAAAGAGGCAAGTTATTTATCTAACATTCACAAGAATCTAAGAATTTTCAGACTGGCTTCTTTGCTTAACTTCCCTGTACACCATTTCCTCATACTAGCCACTATAGAAACAAAATGTGAGCATATTATAAAAAAAGGATAAGCTATGTTACCAAAGTGACTGTAGCTGTCAAAAAGCTTGCTTCCCACATTGCTATGGTAATATGTGGAAACTGATCACATGTAGATGCCCTGATCATGTTGTTCATTTCCACACCAGAACAAACCCTCTCAATCTGTCTACTTACAATGTCGTGGGAAAGAATGATGCAGTCAGGGGGTTTCACATGTTCAAAGCTTCACAGATTACTGATGTGGTGTGGTAATCTAATCTTACCAACCAGGTCGTTTGGTGGGTTTTCAAGTTATTTAAGATCAGGGTGTAAGGATAAATTCCTATGCACTATTAATTGGAAATATATTTCCATGGAAATCAATAGAACATTAAAAAAGAAAGAAAACAGTCTTAGAAATTTGAGTGATTCAGATTCTCAAAAATATTTTATTCTTATTTCCCTATGAATAGGGCATTAAGACAGAGATATATCAATGAAATGATTCTGCAAATGATAACATGCATTCTGAGTCTTAGATTTTGCAAAGCTACCATATATAACAAGTTAATGCATGCCATTAATGAATATAGAATGAATGTGGAATTAAAAATTCAACATGCAATCTAAGAAGAATGCTGCTATAACTCTGGTTTAGAGATTAGAAATGGACTCACAGGGAAGAATTATATCAGTTGTATTGGAATCAGGTTTAGGAATAGCTTAGGAAATGCTTTATAGCCTACTTACAATTTTTTATTTTAATAAGTTTGTCACAAACAATGTTAAATTTCATTAAATCTTGCTAAAGCTGCAATCCCTTACCTGTCAATAAATCCCACTAAATTCAGTGGGACTTGCCTCTAGAAAGGCATGTAGAACACTGCATTATAAGCTTACATCCTATGAATACTTTCTTGGGTGTAAGTGACATTGAATTCAGCAGGACTTAGTGGTTCGTAGGGTTTCATTTCTTACACATGTTCCCCAACCCTTCCTGCAAGGCATACACTGCAGATAACATATAATTCTTGCATGTTTTCCTGTCTGGACAGCTTTCAGAAGACAGCCCCCCCAAATCGACATTTACAGCTCAAACTAATTGCTTGAATGTTTGTTTAAACCTAAACACCAGGTTGGGACCTGGGAAGGGGAAGGGGGCTTTAATCCTTTGTGCCTTGCTGCAGTCTGGATCTGAAGGCCCCTAGCCCCAATACACCTGTTACAATATTTGCATTGGAAGAAAAGATTGCACTTACACCAATGCAATCCCAATTAAAAATGAAACTTCTTTCAGTGTTAATAGCAGGCACTGGAGGCTTGCTCTGAATCAGAAACATAATGTGGCTGGGTGGGTCAGGAAGGAAAATGATCCTGCATTTGTTTAAAAAAGTATCACCATGATTAATAATTGAATTAATGGCATGTTGTCCAGTTTGTGCCTAAGTCCTATCTATTTGCTAGTTTACGGGGAGCCAAGAGTGATGCCCTCTAGTTTTTGTTATACTCTGACTCCCAACATCTCTGGCCACTGTTCATGTTGACTTGTGATGGGAGCTGGAGTCAAACATGGGGAGGGCCCTGTACTAATTATAACCCTTTTGAAAATGCAACAATTTAACTGCGTATTCGATTCCAATATTATTTTATGAACTTTGCTTTAAAACAGCTAACATTTTGCAACAAGTGGAAACAGAAACCAATGACTGATGTTGACTTGCTTTTCAACAAAATTTAACAATAAGGTTGTAAAAAATGAAAATGCTCTTGTTGGTCAGAATGGCTGGATGCCGGTGAAAAGTATGAATAGCTAAAAGTAGGGTTGCTGTATTTCAAGAGCTAAAAATCAAAAAGTTGTTGAGCTTTTTTAGGGCAATTGCCCAATAGCACTGACCCTGAGCCTCCCACACCCGAGTCCAAGCCTGAAACAAGTCTAGGGTGCCCAAGCCAGAACCAGAGCCCAGGTTGCCCATGCCAGAGCCAGAGCCCAAGTCACCCGAGCCCAAACCAGAACTGCCTACAATTTTTATTTCATTTTTTAAAAAACCAAAATCCAGGACATTTACTTTAAAACATAAAATTCCCCCCAGATGGGCATGTAGGACCCCAAAAAGAGGGCATGCCTGGGAATTCCTGGACGTATGGCAACCCTACCTAAAAGGGAAGAGGTTCCTTTAACATGTGAAATTGCCAAAGCAGTAATGAGGCTATAAACAACAACAACATCAACATTGCTTGGATCAGAATCATAGGACAACTGAGCAGATGATTCCTGTTGGTGTGGCCTGTTCAGCAGAAATGTAACTGGCTAAACTGGTTTGGGGGAAAGGCATGTCCTTTCCCCATATGAAATGCCAAAGGCATGCTCAAACAGAAGGTAATGTTACCAAATTTGGGTTTAGAAATGAGCTAGAATAATTCCTGTTTGGAGAATGGAAGATCAGCCGTTTCAATGATTTACTGTTGGGTGTTTTGCAGTTTACTCCACTTTGTCTTCCATGCTTCCTCTCCTCACTCTTGATTCGGCTTTAGGGATCATTACATACTGAATCTCATTGGCTATGCATCATTTTGATGAAGATAAAATAAAGCTTCCTTTTGTTACTTTGATGAGTTGTAGATTTTTTTAAAAGGTACTCAGCAGCACCAGGGTGACTGACCACCATTGTGGAAACCATGGACACAGGGAAAAGAGAGGGAGGGAGGGAGGAAGGAGGGGCAGTGAGAGGGGGGGGGAGGTTTGAAAATCTGCCCAGCAAAACCAAGTATTTTTTCCCCAAAGATGTTCAGCTCTGCCATATTTGAGATGCGTTCTCCTAGTAAGATATTTCCAAAGTACGATGAGAAGTTGGAAGAGAGAGAGAGTAAAAGAAATATAGAAAGTTAACATCATTAACTTCCAAACAATTCCTATGCTGGAACTGCTGTGCTGGAAATTGATGAACTCAGGAAACCAGATTTGGAAGATGAGAATTAACTTTGAATTGCAAATTTATATTGTAAGGGACTGCCTGTTTGTAGGACAAAAATGCAATCTTAAATTATAAATTATTTATAGATTAAATACTCATAAATCAACTCACAATATAAAGTCTTCACTATTGCTCTCACATACAAGCATATTAATTTGGACATTTAATATTACTGACAGCAGGGTTTTATTCCAGGGTCTGGGTTGTAAATGAGATCATATTTCAAATATCCATGCTAGAAACAAAATATGTCAAGGCATTCTCAAAGTAATCTTACTATCAGAATATGTTGGTTAACTGTTCAAAGGTATTTACCACCCAGAATGTTCACAGACTACAATTTATACATAATAACTCACATGTTATTGCATTGGTGAACTATGTGCCACAGGTAAATATGCAATTCTTTGTAAAATTATAGTTCATACCATTTCAAAGTTTGCTCAGAATGGTATCTCTCAAGTAGGCGTATTGCATTTTGTGACACGCATATAAATCAACATACAACTTCTTTTCACGATAGAAGTTTGATAGCATGTGCCCATAACAATATATAAACTTTCCAGTTGCACCAAGTCAAAGCCAATCATGACTGTTTCCAAAGCCACATGGAAGCCAAAAAGCAGGACAGGAAGGATATAACCATCATCTGTCATTTGTCCCAAGAACCTGATGATCAGAAATACGTTGCAACTGAATGTGTTAGCCTATTTACAGATGACTGCTATGAAGTGTCCATGGTAGAATAATTGCCACTTTTTAAGCCATTACAGGCTCACCCCAACCAGGATAAAAGATGGGTTTGAGCAGTATCCTTCTTCCTTCAAACTGGTTTCACAACCAACTTTCTTCTACCCCTGACATGGGTGCACCAAAAGTGAGGAAGTGATTATGTGGAATAATTTTGCTGCTGAAATGAAGAGATTTCTGGCAGCAGACACAGAGAAGTCTGCAACATTCAGTTAGCCCCTCTAGGGAATATTCCCTCCAGGAAATTTAGGATTGCTTCCTGAGATGGCCTGTAACACATGTGGGGGAACTTTTTTTCTCCATATGTTTTAGAACTATCAATCCCATCAAGGATGATGGGAGTTATAGTACAGCAACATCTGGAAGTCCAAAATTTCCCCATTCCTGGGCTACAGCCATTTGTAGACTTATAACCCATAAACCTGTCTAATCCTTTAAAAAAACAACTAATCTAAACTGATAGATTTTATATGCTTATTAGGTGTTGTGCGGAACGTATTACCAAGCAAAATTTAGCATTATGAGAAAGGGTATGTGTGTGTTACTGGGATCCCATTCTCATCATCATGTGACTAATTTTAAAAATGTCTATTTTGACTTCTTTGTTCCTTTCCCCTCCTCTGAAAACATCCAAGCACTTTAGCCTTTCTTCATAGGGAAAGTGTTCAAATCACTTAAGCTTCCCTTGTGGACTTCACTGCGAAGGTACCCAAAAGTATTGTGTGTCTTAAGAAATTTGTGGCTTGCACATCAAATATTTTTGCTTTTCTATTTATATTTTTGTTCATCGGAAAAATGAAATGAAATCCAAATCATAGAAATAAAAATATTATGTGCTATATGTAAGAATTCTCAAGTGCAGTCCTACCCCCGTCACCATGCTGATGTCTGAGAAGGTTAGAACAACATGTAGATTGAGGTTGTGGTGTGTGTGGCAGGGGTAAGAGTGGTGCTGGTGGGGTTGTGCTATATGCATATGCCCTGCAGAAATATGCTGCTGTTGTGGCATAGGAAAAAAGCAAGAATTAATTGTGTCTCCCTTCTGCCTGGCTATAGCTGACAGGCCTGAGATAGAGTGGTGGTTATGCCACTCTGTTCTTCCCTGTCAACACTTAAGACTGCTCTCCTAGTGACTTGCTTATTTCTGACAATTTCATTTTAACACCAATAGCGGGAAACGGTGGTCTAAAAAAAGTGTGGCATCGAGTTCTACCCCCCCCCCCCCCGTATCTCCATGAATGGCATTAATTTGAGGCTGGTTTCACAATAAATCTCTTCCCAAAAGCATCAATTTAAGTAATAAAGCATGCATACACCATTACTGTTAAGTCACTATATCATTTTTAATGGGCTCAGGTAATCAGTTTATGCCATCATACTAGTTCTAACAGTAATATTCAGGCTGCAAGCCTAAACTTACTTTATTATGGAATACTTCTCTATGAAGACAATAGGAATTTCTTCTGAATAAAATTGCACAGAATTGCACTGACTCTGAGAAGAGTGAAACAGTTAACAGTGGAAACCTGTAACATTTGGTTCATTGGGGCTGACTTATAGTTTAGGACTACATGCATACTTTCACATGACACAGCAATGAACAAAACATGGATAGTGTAATTGGCACTGCACTCTTGCAAAACTGTAGGAAGATTTGAGCAGTGTGACTTCTGCTTGAAAATTAATTTTGTTGAACCTGATGGAACTTGAGATAATGTGAAAGTAGCACAACTGTGTTTTAAACAGATGTTTGATCAAGTTTCTGACATAACTGAAGTTTGTGCCAACTAGATTCAACAACAGGATGTGATACATTTGAATAACTGAAAGACTATGTTAAACAAAATAATTTGAATTTGTCAGATTACACTTACACTATGCAAATGGTGCCCTAGCTATGATTATTTTTCAAAACAAAAAAAAACAAAACAAAAACCAAAAAGCACCAAAACAAAACATGGCTATGTTACCATATTACTGGATTGTCTACCAGTGTTTCCCAAACCTGGGTCTCCGGCTGGTTTTGGACTACAATTCCCATCATCCCTGACCACTGGTTCTACTAGTTAATGCTGATGGGAGTTGTAGTCCCAAAACAGCTGGAGACCCAAGTTTGGGAAAGCCTGGTGTAAACTAAAAAGTATTTTTGTTTATGTACTACTAAATAATGAAAAAGTGCTCAAAGGTAAGGACACAAATCTTGCATTTGTCTACACATGTGCACGAGACCCAGCACTGAAATTAGGGAAAATTGGAAATGTTGCATATTACAGAGGGTTTTGAATATCTTTCACAGGTGGTGAAAATAGTGGAGAAAAAAGACTTGCTGTTTCATTGTAGCATTGCTTTGCTGAGAGCAAGCAAGCTGTTTGATAGATTCTGAAAACTGAAACTGCAGGCACTACTGTTTTTGAACAGAAAGTGTAAAGTAGCTGATGTGTGTAGATTTCTGAACAAGAAGCATGGGCTCTGTAATTGCTTATTGTTGAATTGAATGTATTACTGACCAGTTTCTCCAACAAAAATAAGGATTTTTTCTTAGTTTTTGTTGTGGTGATGGGGTAGCTCCAGTCTTCAAGCAGCAGAAATAATTACTGCATGCACCTTGCTTTTATTCTGGTATTTCCTGTCATAAACAGACAACATACCAGCAAAATTAAATTTTATTGTACTCTTGGCCAAGATTCACAAATACATTAGCATAGTTCTATCCAATGGCCGAGCAACACACGAGGAGAAATTGTGCAGGCAGTGCATACGTTGGCCCACTCCATGCGTGTGGCCTCAAGTCTGACGTTTTGTTGGGGTTTATAAGGGTGGGCAAATGAATGAGGGGTTCCGGAGCACATGAAGGCTTCTATGTGCATTCAGCTGAATGCGGGAGACCCATTCTTATTCCGAATGTGAAAGGGACTTGGGGTGGGTGGGCAGAACGTATACATGCGAGACCTCCCTTCCCTCTTCACAAATTCATTTCGAATGCCTGAAGTGGTCATGTTTGTTTCAGTGAACAATGCTGCAATTGTGACTGACACATAAATCGTGGAGCTGTAAATTTGTCATTAATTCATTGGCTTGCTTTCTTAGCTTCCATTTGGAAACCCATTTGAAATAAACATTTCATTTAATTTCTCACAGGAGCTTGAATGTTATCGGCTTGAAATGCAGCTTCAGCCACTGAAACAAAGCACACTTTAGCCCTAACCCTGAAATAAAATGAATTGTGATTGTAGGTAAGCAACTGGTGATCGTAGCTTATTCTGAAAATTAATATCCATAGAATAGTTTATTCATTTAGGTGACCCAGGTCTACAATGTGTTGTCTGTTTTGGTGACGCATGTATTTCAGTAACGGGGCTTAGAATTACTAGATGACTGATAAGAAGTGCAACCCCCCCCCCCCTCAAAATCATGGTCATGATAGAATTCTCTTTCTTTTCTTTATAATCAGTGTTTTAACCATGCAAACTGATTCAAAGGCACTCTATTTCTGCTTCCTTAATACTGCAGAGAGAATTTGTTTGATTGGGAGAGGCAGGGAAACAATGATAGGTTGAGATGGATAATAGCTAATAATGTTCCAAGGAGGATGCTAGTACTGATATCACCTGCACTCCTATGAAGTGATTATCTGCTACAACAGTGTGTGCATGAACCAGCTGAGTCGTATTTCATTTATTTGTTGCACATCATTAATTATGAACAATTTAAAGGTTTCCCAACATCAGGATTGCTAATGTCTTTTTCTTGGCAGATTCTCAAGCATGAGAAACATGCAATTAGATGTGTTAAATTCTATATTATTGATACTTATAAAAGAGCAGCTGAATAATTTATTTCACTGATAATGAAAGGTTTTCGTATTTCTGCCTATGCCATGAATTATTTTGTAGGAACATACCAAGGTTGCAAGCACATTGATGTGTATGTGAGACTTTTGCAAATGTTCACTGCAGCCAATCACTAAGTTGAAAAGGTAAGTAATTTTAAAGAGAAATACAGCTTGTCCATTACATTAGGTGGCTAGCTGCTGAAAACATTAAGTACACTTCTGCGGACATTCCACATGTATTTCCATGGCTGCCAATGGCCAAGATGCTGTTCAAAAGTTGTGCAGAAATTCTTTATAGCTATACCTCTTTATGTACACTTAAAACACATCAAATAAAACTCTTATTAGCAAAGAACGAAAATCACAGTTGCACTCCCAGCCACAATAGTCAGCAGCATTCAGATCTATGACAATAACTGAGCCAACAAAATGCTTTCTGAAAGACCCAGGCTTAGGCTTGATGGTTTAATAAGTTCAGTGTCAAGGTTTGGAAGAGTCAAGTTTGTGAAGCCTGAGGATGTTGCCTGAACTTTTGTCCTTCCTGGCTTACTAGAACAGTCTGATCAAACTTGGCTAATTGGATTACAGAAGTTATCAATGCCTATTTGGCGAAAGGTAAGATCCTAATGGCTATAAAGGAAGTTGTGGTGAGACCCTGCTTACTGAATAACTTTCAGCCAGTTTTAAACATTTCAGATTTTGACATAATGGTGTGGTATCTTAATCCAGTTTATCCTGAATGATATTACCTGAACCCATTTCACAAACTGGCAGACCTAGTTTTGTCATCAGAAGTGTCTTAGTCACCCTACTGGACAACCTGCACCAGCAGATGGGATTAGGGTTGTGATGGCTGGTGATGGCTGAACCTGGTAGAACTGCTTTGGGACCAAAAAGGTTATGTAGGCAGAGCCAAAGAGGTCTAGATTTCTCCCTACCCTCCTCCCTTGCAAAGAAATAGTAGACACTGAAGATGAACAGATAAGATCAACAGTAAAATTTAGAATTTAATCTGCTATCCTATGCACATTTACTTGGGAATAAGTCCCACTGAACTCATCAGGACTTACTTCTGAGTAGGTATGTATGTAGGATTGTACTATCAGTGACTTATAACTTAGAGGTAAACAGAAAATACATGTATATAAAAAAGTAAACCATCAACATAATTTTACCTCCTTTCCTGCAATTAGAAATATAGTCTCATTCATATGTGCTGCAACAAACAAAAGTTACTTGTGGAAGTTTAAGGACTATCAGATGAGCTTAACACATAACTCCCACGCTCTCCCAACATGCCCAGATAGCTAGTTATGTATCTCTTAAATTCTATGTCTGATAGTGCATACATGTCAGAAATAGAACTTAATCTCAATCTTGCACACTTACCATTTTAACTCAATAATACTTAATTTTGAATAGACATGTAGATGCTGGCCTGCATTGTTTTTTCCTCTGCCACTGATGGTGAGGAGAACTGGGGCAGTGAGGAGGCCATTCCATCTGGCTGCCTACCCTGCTCCTAGGTGTCCAATCAGCTTTGCCCCAGCAGACATAGGTCTGGATGAAGGGGGGGGGGAACTTGCTTCCCCAGAAACTCTCAGTAATTTTCCAACCGTTACCCTTCTGGACCACCAGGCAGAAATGGGATGAGAGGAATACACTATACTCTTTCCTAGGTATTAGTTCACAGATAGAGTGCTGCAAAAGTGCTGGGGCAGATACTCCTGTTGCCATGTCCACAACCACTTTTGCACCCATTTTGGCTGGTTCCAGAGATATTGGAACTGGCCCCATAGCCATGGGGTAACCAATGCAATGCAATTAAATTTATAAAAATGGTAGGCCAGACTTGCATACCAGGCTCATACATCACTGCTCTCCATGCCCTACCTTGAACCAATACTCTTGATGTATCCCGTTATTAAGAAAGTGAACGGGCCTTACTTAATCAATCCTCCTTTACAGATTACTTAAACAAGTTGTGTTCACAGAGAAAGCTATTTTTAACATTGATACATTTAGTACGCTCAGATGTGAACCAGACATTTTCCTGTATAATTTAGGATTTGATATGACTATGTAAAATGTCTACCCAGATATGTTTTTTTAAGATAGCAGTTGTTTGTATTTGATGTAGTTTCATTAGATGTTGCTAAAATTATTTTGCTTTGATGATAGTAGACTATGTTTAATCAAACTTATTGCTGAAGTTGCAATGTATGTATTCTGGCATATGCTTTATGAAACCCTTTCATGTAGTTGGCTACTTTGTTGCAAGTAGTTTACAACTGAGGAAGTTTAGAAAAATTATCTCTTTCAAAGGAAAAAATAGTTATACATATCCCTTCCTTTGAGAATCTCTCTCTCTCTTTCAGTTGAGAGGAACCATGTCACCTTTTGCTTGTATTCCAGCCTTGTTGATTCTGGTAATTAGGATTTAATAATGGTTTCTCAGCTCTGCATCATTAATTATTACAGTAGATTTGTAATGCTAACTTGCACTCTGTAATGTTTTTATAATGTTTTAATGCTACTGATCTTTATTACTGATAACGTTGTTAATCTTCTTTTCTGTAATGCTTAAGTTGTACTAAGTAAAGGGAATATATAACCTATGTGCCTAAAGATTTGTCCTTGAATCTGGAAATTTCTGTGCGCTGATAAGAAGGGGGACTAACCCTCCCCCTTTAATGTGGCAATTGTTGCAGAGGGAACTGAGGTGAAAAGCCAAACTGTCAGACTCTGTGTCTGCTACACAGAAATCAGGCTTAGATTTCCCCTCTGAACAGAGCAAAATTGTCACACTGCTACTCTACACATTGGCATGTTTTGCTTAAAGGGTTCTGCAAGGTCTCATGCTATGGTGTTTGATATGGACATGAAGCTCCTGGATGAGGTCATCCATAGACCTGGGTTGATTATAGTCATCTGATTTTAGGAAGGTAGTGCAAGTCTTCACCCAGAGTTTTAGGGCAGAGACAGACAAACAAGCTGAAGCATTATTTGTTTTATTAAACCAATACCCCCACCATTCCTCCAAGTTCAAGGTGATGTATATGCTCCCCCAAAGCCTGTCGAATACACTGAGGATAGTTCTCACAATGGAGGCAAGTACGTCCTAATTAATTCGTTCAATTTGATCTATCATAATTCATAACCTATGCCATCTACAACTTCTTATTTCTCCCCAAGTCTTTCTTTCAGTCCCTTTCTCAACACTGCATTTTTGGAGTCACTATCTTTCCATTATCCCTGCCATCACACAATTTCTTATTTCTTCCTCTGAATACATAATGGGACATAGGCACTAGATCCTCTCCCTTTCTTATCTCATTCTGCTCTATGGGTTTAATAATTTAACCAGAACCAATGATTACACTACCATTTATTATTATAATCATCATTACTATTTAAATGCAGGATAAATACTAAGAATCGCAACAGTAGTGAGCCAACATTTTCCTATAGTATGAATAAAGTTGAGCAACTGAATTAAATAAAATCAGAATTAAGACTATACTACTTTAGAATTAAGACTATACTACTTTAAAACAACAGACAACATGGATTAAATTTGCTACTAGAACATGTATTCATTGGTTTCCAGAAAAAGAAAGTGCTTGAAGCAACATTACTGTAACACAAAATATTCACAGTTCCTGTTCTAATAAGGGAAAAGAATAAAGCAACAAGAGTATTCATCACACTAACTTCACTGGCAATGGCGGAAGCTGTGTTAAGGACACATTCCAAATCATTTAGTGAAGTCTACTAAGGGCATTTTGTGGTATGTGGAAAAACATAGTTTGAGGAACAGTACCATAAATCTAGCATGAATCTAACTCAGATTGTTTAAAATATCTGAATAAACTATACATTGAAGCCAGTGTGGTGTATGAAAGATGAAATTCCAGGCATGTCTTTGGTTTTGAATTTTATCCTGAGTGTTACTGAATGCAGCATTTCTTGCTCAGAACAAATAGGAAAACAAAATATATATCTGTACAGTTGTGTTTGAAAACTATCGAGCTGAAACCAATTTTCATGTGACAGCCGCAGTGCAGATACTTGGCAATATGATGGTGCTGAATGTTAATCATAGCTACAGTCTAGAAACAATTGCCAGCTACTTCACTTATCATCAGAATTAACAGCACAACCATAATTGTCTTATGTGCTGCATGTTTCCTGCTGAAATAGTAGTCTAGAGAATAAAATAAATTATACCAATGAAAAAATGCAGACATATTTCCAGAAGCTAGCTTAAGACTGTAAGATCTTTCTTCATATACAACAGTGCCCAAAAGAGAAATGAATTTAAATATACATATAGTGTATATCACCTTACACTAGACTAAAAATAGAAACAGTTCAAACAGTTTCAAAACAAGTCAGAATCTAGCCATTGGTTATGAAGCTGCCTTGTTTAACTATTAACTGAATGAATGAATGATTTATTATAGTAACAGACCAATATAATTAGGTACACAAATAAAACATACAGCTAGTTAAAATAATTTAAAATAAGATATCCCAAATAAGATGGAATTCTACAATAATTGACTATCCTCTTTCTTTCTTGGATGATACTTTTTGTTTTGCCAGTTTAATTTTGTTGGACTGATTCATATCACCAGCAAATTGCAGAGAGATTAGTGCTTGGTTGTTATCACAAGAAAGAATTGCCTTGCTGCATCAGAGCAGTGTCCTCCAGAATCTAGTCCAGCATGCTATCTCGAGTTAGATGGTGGAAGCTTAAAAGTAGGGCATGAAAAAGGCAGCCACCCCCCAATTTGATTGTCAGTCATGTACTCCAACAAATACTGGCTCTTAATACAGAGCACAAGAAATTCAACATGCTTCGTTTTAAATGCTTTAGATTTAAATGTTTTTAACCAAAATCCTCAAAATCAATATAACATTTTTAGATGAAAACATGTTTGATTGTTATTCAAAGAATTACACAGGGTTGGAGGCAAAGAATCATGAGTTGGAAGGAAAGGAAAACAGCTGCTCATGCTGTCTTGCACATGCTTGTGAAATATTTCTTACAGTGCTAAAATAGTTCTCTTAGTTTCCTGCTTGCACAAATAGAAAAACATCTTTGGTTTTAGTTTCATTTTTTTTACACAATGTTCTAGCTTGGGATATAAAATAAAAGCAAAAGACTCCTCTTGTATGCAAAAAAAAAGTGCTTTGGATCCAACTCACTTTATTTTTATTTTATTTAACAAATTTTGTATGAAGCTTGATTGTAGGGAAATCTCTAAGTGGTTGACAAGAAATATTAAAATTATCAACAAAGATCTAAATATCCTAAATATTATTCTATGATGTACAGAATGAAAAGTAAATAAATTGCTTATGAGCTTAATAAATGTCAGTACTGAAGACTATGAATTACAAATAAGATTGTGCATTAAAGACCATAGAATAAGAAAATAATCATTACTTGCTCAAGCTAAAACAGCTTTGAACATTGATCTTACAAAACAAATTTATTTTCGTCTAGGACTATAACTATTTATTCATTTTACTTTATTCTAGGGCTATAACTTCTCATAAAATCCCCCAATGTGTAAACAGGCATGCTAATATAGGAAACATATTCTTCTTTATAAACAAGCACAGTCTATCAACCCACACTGTGAATGATACATTATACATAAAGACCTCAGTCCAAAGAGCTGCATACTGAGCTCTGTATGTCCTCCACAATTTTTGAATCATTTTGTTCTGACAGCAGCACCCTGAGCTGCTTGGGAAGCCTTGGCCAATTCAACAATCCCCCAGTGTAACCTAAGGAACAGCTGTTGGGGGGGGGTAGAAGTGAGAAAATCTGATGAGCAGAAGCAAGCTCTATTTGCCCCTCAAGGGCTACTTGGATTGCAACAACAAACGTAATGTACGGGTATCTTAAAATAGATTTTTTAAAAATGTATTTCTTTTAGCAAATTAAAAATAATATTATTTATACAACAGCATTAGATATCCATGATTATGGGTGTATATATGCAAATGAACAAAGAAAACCTTAACCCACCATATCTTTTTCTCCAGTTTGCAAGCTGCCGCTCGTGAAAAGTATGGTGTAGATGGTAGAATGATACTGTACCTGATTAGCTCTGGAGGTGGTCATGGGATCAGATGGAGAGGACTTGGTGGTAGTTGGGGATGATGGCAATGTCTGGGAACAAAGCAGTTCAGGAGCAAATCAACCTCAACAAGCCTTAGACTGAACAGTTAAAAAAAAATTAAACAGATGTAATGTAATTGAAAATTAAAGAGAAAAAGCCTGAGACCTAAATTTTTCTTTCTCATTGGAACTTAATGGAATTTAATGCCAATTAAGCAAATAACTAATGCATGTAAGTATGCATGCATATGCATGTAAAACAAATTAATGGCTTAAAATTAAGATGATAAACTCACAAAATAAAAAAGTATGCTGACCATATGAATAATATTTTCTTTCCCATACTTGATTCTAAGGGAAAGTAAAAACCAGTAGAAGCAAATACAAATTCCAACAAGTTCAATGAGCAGATGTCGAAGTTTATAGCTGATAAAATATTCTCCCTCTCATTGCATCTTGATTTTTGTCTTATAAAGTTGACTCCATGTATATTTAGTGATCCATATAATACAAAAAATACAGCCAAATGGTTGGATCCAGAACTTCATCCACAGGATGCTCCGCTAGAGAAAGGGGGTGATTTTCACTTATTTCCCCCTCCGCAGCTCCTGATGCACCCTGAAATATTGTTCTGTAGGGTTGAAGACGTGGGGCCAGCAAAGGAGATGGTGCTGGGGGTTGTAGAGAAAGGGAGAACTGGTGAAAATCACCTTGCTCTCTTCCTCCTGTGGGAAACTCCACTAGATCTTCATCCCTTATGTGAGTGGAACAGCAAGTCTGGATGCAACCCAAAGTTAATAAAGCAAAAGATTTCTACAGTATTTATTGTCTTTTCTTTAAAGCAAGTCATGCCATGGATAACATAACAATTATAAACATTGCGACCAATATACTTATCATTTATGTTATAAATACTAAACTAAGACAAATTGTTAACAAGGTAGCATTAGCTGATGTTTAAAACAAGAATTTATTCTGTGTTAATATTTTTCTTAAAACATACAGTATAATTTTAACACACTAATGAATAAGCATTGATTTGAAATATATGCACAGACTCCAATATTATTTGATCACAATGCACAGGTTTTAAATTCTATTGAGGCAGCCATCCTTCAATTCAAGATTGAATGGTAGGGGTTTTTTCTTTGTGAAAAATAAGATCAACAGAATTATGACTATTCTAACATATCTGAAACGGTGGCAACAATAATGTAAGGAAAAAAGAAATCTAAATATTTTACAGTAAGTAACTTATAAAATGTATCAATATATGTCTAAAACTATCTCTAGGAATGGTTAATCCATACAGCAAATGTTACAGTTCCTGAGATGGCCACCATGCAGAAATATTTTTTGGCGAGGACCTATGTAACAGCTGTAAAGTGTAAAGCAGCTCTGAGACATCAGTAATGTAATCATGCTTCTGCTTAAATTTCAGTTAATTAAAAACAAAACAAATACCTATGAATTTCCTTAGAAAAAAAGAATTAATGCAGCAACACTTTCTAACTGGCTTGAATGGCTGTCTGAAACCAACCAAAGGATGCATTATAATGTTTCTGTCTAATAGTTAAATATTTTGTAGCCTAGTTTATAAGATGAGAAGACAGATAACAGAGGGCACATTAAATTGAAATCTACACCCCATCATGGAATGCTACCCATGAATTGGAATAATAGTTGGAGGCAATCCAATGGATCATCTTCCTGTTTAGAAGAACATACTATACTTAGGTCCTCTTCCTTTGAAAACCTGTAAAGGAAATTCAACAGCTTCTAAAAATAGCTTAGTTAATTTCTTAACAGCTATTATAGTCATGAATGCTTTGCTAATTTTCTCTCTTCATATGGTTTTAAAACTATTCATTCTATAGACAGAACGAACTGATTCTGCATTGAAGGAGGAACAAACTGAGGACAAACTCAACTAGTTGTTCCAGTATATAAATTAGGTAATAGCCAGGGCTTTTTGTCAGCCAGAACTCACCAGAACTCAATTCTGACACCTCTCAGGTGGGTGCCATTGCCATTATAAGAGAACAAGGGAGGCATTCATGATGAGCACCTCTGGCACCTCTTTTTCTAGAAAAATAGCACAGGTAATAGCATATAGTAAGACCAGGGCTTGATACCTACATATTTTCCAGAAGCACTGCTGCTTGTGCCACATCTTATATTCATTTGATTTCATTGCACACCAACTTACAATAGACCTTCCAGCTAATGTTTCTTGTGCTTTCATTATTAGAGGATATAATCTAGATAGAAAGCCTTAAGTTCAAACACTTCAAACCTCTTCTCTTTTCGCCTTGATACTTAATCAAACTAAGGAAACTAGATGGCTCTGTCATGAATGCTATTAATTACTCCACTTTCATGTAGGTACTTATAAAACGATTGTATTACACTAACTTCACAGGGACAGATATGCCAAGGAACCTATAATTCCCTTGGTCACTTTTTGATTTATCTTAAGTGTTAGATTTTTCTTATAGAAAATAGTATTGTCACAACAATTTTGAGAAAAAAATCTGTATATAATAGTTTCTTTCTATAATAGGTAGTAATTTTAGCTATTCATGGCCGTAATTGTTGAAAGAGAGGGAAACAAGTGTTCTTGCAAGATTACTGTTCTCCAGGGAATGCAGTCTCCAGCAAGACGAAACAGGAGCTGCAGTGCCTATCAAAAGTCTTTATCCACAATTTATGAGAAGAGGTAGAAGAAGGCTATAGCCATGGCAGGGCGCAAAATTCAAACTCTGAACACTAATGGTCAAAGATGTGCAATATTTTAATAAACATTCACGTGTACTTTAGATACCTTGTATCTAAAGTACGTATATTTTAGATACCTTATTGTCACAAATATATACGGAAACTATGACAATGCCATGGAAACTATGACAATGTCAGAGTAACCCTATATAAAATGATTTCATTGATGGCTATGTTATATTAAAAAGCAAGAACACCAATTGAAAATATAAATGCTGCTTGTTGAAGAACTACACATAGTAGTATGACTAAAATTTCAGTTGGTGATACTTCTACTGGTGAAAGAGTTAGCAAATCAAAAGCTTGCACTGAACAGCAAGAATTAGCCTAAAAAACACTGCCTCCATATATATTTAGCATGTCAACATTCTCAATACCGACTAGCTTGAGTAGGTTCTTTTTCTGCAGTTGCTGACATATTTTCACAAAATAATAAAGCAAGAACATTTAAAAAATCATTTGTAAATGTAGTCAGGAAAATTGCCATATATTCCCTCTATTTTTGTCTGTCATTAAAAATATGTACAACTTCTTTCATCATCAAAATGAAATGAAATCTTAATGATAGCAGAGCAGACACAACAATACTTGAGTAAAGCATATATCATGGATACATCAAGCTTGGATACATCAAGCAATACTTATCAAAATAATTGGGATAAATAATTAATACAAAACATCCAAGGTGTATTGAAATGGATTCGGCAACATATTCCTCAACAATGCATACAAATTTAGAAGGAAGTTTTTATGAACTAATATTCCATTGCACCAGCACAGCTGAGATGTTTATATATTGACACAGTGATTATTTGTTGGAGATGTGGATCATGGAATGCAGATATGCTTCACATTTTTTGGTCATGTTTTAAAAGAATGTTAGTTTAGAATATTATAATTAATGAAATTAAACTCATAAGAGGTTATGATCTACTGGTAAAACTATTAGTAATATCACATCTTAAGGAACTGGTGATTAACGGTTGCTCACACAGCAATTTTGGAAAGTTGTTTTTTTGCCTGCCCATCTGTTCGCTATGAATTAGAACACCCAATATATCTTAACCCAATTTTGTGTGATGGATCTTGAGATTGAAGAGCACAGTCTGGTCTATGTTTCAATACCATCAAATGCCGCTTTGAATCAAGTTGTCAGACCAAACCTCTCAAAACTGCACTGATTTGGACACCTCTGAAGGTATCGTAACTGTCATGCCAACACAGGAGAAATCCTCTTCAGAGGTGGATGAGTTATTCCCGAAAGCACACATTATAGAGGAGCATGCTGTGTCAACAAACAGTGAAACAGAGGAGAGGTATCCAGGGTCTTCGGGGATCACGATACCCCACTCTTCTCCGTAAGATACAGAGGGCACAGAGCCCAGGGGAGTGGCAATGCCTAAAGGTGCAGTCTCCTCATGAGCAGGTGAGATTCCTCAGACAATCCAAATGGCCTGCAGCTCATTGTTAAAAGCCTTCAGTTCCTGATAAGAGTACTGGATCAATACCCTTGTATAAGTCTTCTGATATGCCTTAGCTGGCAAATGAGATCAAACTTAGGACTGCTTCCAGACCTGACCTCTTGTGTTGTCTGTATGCTTTGTCCTTGGACTGTGATTATATCTTTCTTTTTGGATTGCCCCTGTGAATGGACTTGGCACTACTGAATTTGGTGTCAGCTGAAGCAGGAGAATCATCAAATTTTGCATGATGGTTCCTGAGATTGAGAACCATCCGTCTGGCAACAGCATCCAGCTACAGCCAACCAAGATCATGGAGTGAAACTTTTAAAACTGACTGATTTTAACCAAATTTGGCAGGATTGTATATTATTGTTTATCCAGCAACATTAGAATTTTTTTTAAATTAAGAAACTAAAAATATATATTTTGCATTTATAAATCTCAGGATTTTGGTGTTTCTTAGAAATCCTGAGCAATGCGTGGTACTCTATAGTACTGTGGAGGAAAATATTTATTCCTATGCTAGAAGACAGGATAGTAAGATTGTGGGAATTAGCTCATAAGGTAAATTTGATTAATATTGTGAGGGAAGGTAGGCAACTTGACAATTAAAATAGAATAGGCTTATTGCGTACTGGAATAATTAGGTAAAATTATTCAGCCATATAGATCACTGGAAATAATTTTGAAGATGACAAGGATATGTTTATATATTTTTGTAATACAATTTGTATATAATAGAGTTCTGCACTGGATGCAGTTAAATTAAGAAATGACCCAGATTTACAAATAGGGGAATCTGTGCACAACCCTAATACAGCTCAAAGACTAGCAGGTGGGGCTGGCCCGGGAGAGGGAATTATCTGTGGCAGCCCCTAAGTTATGAAAGGCATGCATCTTTACGCTGGCTTTTGATACTTGAGGTGAATAAAGTGACTCACCCTATTTCTGTGATTGTAAGTTGTTTTAAATATTGTGTTTCAATGTTGTAACCCACCCTGGGATCTTAAGGAGAAGGGCAGGTTATTGTTAATACTAATAATACTAATACTAATAAATTAATGACAATGTTTCAACAAACTATAGATTAAACCAGGCTTCCTCAATCTCAGCCCTCTGGATGTTTTGGGACTACAACTCCCATGATCCCTAGCTAGCAGGACCAGTGGTCAGGTATGATGGGAATTGTAGTCTCAAAACATCTGGAGGGCCGAGGTTGAGGAAGCCTGGATTAAACAAACACTTCCCCTCTCACCTTTTGGTTAATCTGTAATTTGTTGAGATACTGTTCTTATACAAAAACTGTAATATTTGTTCTATTTCATTTTTTAATCTAAAATCTAAAATTTTAGATTTTAATCTAAAATCTAAAAAAATACTGTGACTGTTAAATAACTGTTTATGATATAATGAAAATATCAGAGATGGTGGAAGAAGAAAACAGTGTAACTGCTCTTTAAAATGACATGAATCAATAAACCTGAAAATATATGTACACTCTTTCTGAAGGATAAATTCAAAGATAAAAATGATCTTTTTTAAAAATGATCAAATTGCATCCTCATACACAAACAGCTAATCTCAAGAAGTTCTTATACCCAAAGAATAGACTCAAAACTATGTGTGACTCAAAGGAAGCCAGCACATTGAGATTAAAATAACATGAAAACATCATACTGTTGATGAAAGACCCTCGCTCTCATACATATGCTGCATTTTATATTATATAATAATATAATAGATTTCTTACCCATAATACATTTTAAATGAAAGAAAGCTGTTACTGCAATATACATTTATGACATTACAAAGTGTAAAATATGCATTGTGCAATAAATGCTTGTCTATCCCTACTTGGCAACAAATTTTTAACAGGTCTCTATTTTTGTTTTTTAATTTTCTGAATTAGTATACTGCTCATCATCCGTAGATCTCAGGGCAGTTCACAAGATCATACAAGATAAAAACACTTATATGTAAGCTGAGACATAGGAAAACTGTTGCCAATACTTAATAAATTTAGGAAAGAAAAACATGTGTATATAACACACACACACACACACACACACACACGACCTACCTAAAAAAACAAGACATTAGCAGTTCATCAAATCCAGCTGCTGCCTCACTGAGGAGTCTTCAACACACCCTAAACAAACTAATGTCGACTGAAGGGTTCAATTCACATTTACATTCCAAACCCTAGAAAACCTGATGATCACAAAGCTGTACAAATGTACTGATCCCATTAGAGAGCACTGAATCTGATTCCTTCCAAATATTTGGGGAAATGGATCTGCAAGGATGAATGCCAGCAAGAACTATATCTATAGTTGGTAAAAACATCCAAAAGATAGTATATTTCTAAGAAAACGAAGTAGATGCTGGATGTATTATGGAGACAGTCATAAAGATGTTGAGTGGCAGTATGTTGCCTTAAAAGAATTACCGTATTTTTTGCACCATAACACTCACTTTTTTCCTCCTAGAAAGTAAGGGGAAATGTCTGTGCGTGTTATGGAGAGAATGCCTATGGGTGGCATGCCTACGGATTTTCTTCCTCTAAAAACTACGTGCGTGTTATGGTTGGGTGCGTGTTATAGAGCGAAAAATACGGTAAGTTTCAAGGGAAACAAGCTTGGCAGATCATCAAATCCTATAGCTTGGAGCCTGCTCTTCAGTTCGATAGAGGGCATAGGCTCATCTTAACAAATAAGCCCTCTTGCCATCAGCTCTTAGCTTTTGCTTGCTTGGCAGCTAGAAGCATACAAAATGGAAGGGTGGTGCCACACTAGGTGTTTTGTGTGGAATTGCCATGTTTTTTATGGAGCTTTCACATAAGGCCATCAACCAACCATGATGTATTGGTGATCGTATTATAGCACACATTTAGTATAATCTTTGTGGTGGGAGCCATTGTATTACTCAAGCTTTAATCAATGTTTTGTTAGTGCTAAAATGCTTTTTCAGCTACATTAAAAAGAAACACCTTTCCAATCATCACCATATTAGCAAGGTGGTTGAGAAAGTGCTTAGAAGGATCTGTTTTAAAAATGCATTCTAACAGTATAACACTTCAGCAAAGTGGTATGTAAATTTTTAAAAAGCCGTGAGCTTCTCTCTGGGAACCTGCATATTTGTGCTAAGCCAATATTTTGGTTTAGTGGTACACGTAAACTGAGCCAGTGTTTCATGCTCTGAACTGAAGAGTGGCTGCTTCTCACTTGACAGATCATGTTGGCTGGAGTGAAAGAAACCAGTTAATGACCAAAACATGTTCTTGTGACATCTAATCATCATTGCTTTGTAAGAAGATCTTACTTAGAACAAAGCTATCATTCATGTGTGGGAGTGTACATAGTCACTAAAAAAAGATTTATTTTCTTCAAATTCATAAATGAGTGCTTGCTGCTTAAAATTTTTTTTTGTTATATGAATGGAAATTCTGTTTTATCTGTATGATGTGCTGTACTTCATAAATATAATAGTTTTAGGCATATTAAAGAAAGCTGGAAGCAATTCAGTAAGTTTGAATTACTATATACAGAGAAAAAAACTTTTAAAAAATTAGTCTTTTGCATTAGGCAAATGGTTGCATTTAAAAATTATTAGACTTCTCGTAATGAGATGTACAAAGTGATTAGAAATCATAAGATTAATTCACTTTAAAGAATTTCCATTTATTAACACTGAAGTATTCATACTATCAGTGCAGCTTTCCAGTAATTATTAGCTGCCTTCAAGCAAGGCTACAGTAAAGAACTTATCAGCATTTTCTATGATCTCATTTTTGAAGCTACAAAAACTTGGTAGCTGAATATTCTTTGCTAAATATTCTCACTGCTGAACTATTTTTTCCCCTTTTGTTGTTCTCCAGACTTTAGTTCTTGCTGCACAAGAAAAGGGTTTGTATATTCAGAAGGGTTTTTCTTTGAAGGTGACTCTGAAACTACAACCAATCCAGAATGTGACAGCTAAATTGGTGACTGGGAGTGGCCTCTGGGACCATATAACACTGGTCATAAAGGATCTACACTGGCTCCTACTATGTTTCTGAACACAAGTGTTGGCACTGACCTTTAAAGAGCTAAATGATCTCGGCCCAGTATACCTGAAGGAGCATCTCCACCTCCATTGTTCAGCCCGGACACTGAGTTCCAGCTCCGAGTGTCTTCTGGCGGTTCCCTCACTGTGAGAAGTGAAGTTACAGGGAACCAGGCAGAGGGCCTTCTTGACAGTGATGCCCACCCTGTGGAACGCCCTCCCATCAGATGTCAAGGAGATAAATAACTATGCAACTTTTAAATGACATCTGTAGGCAGCCCTGTATAGGAAAGATTTTAATGTTTGATGGTTTTATTATGCTTTTATATTTGTTGGAAACTGCCAAGAGTTGCTGGGGCAACCCAGTCAGATGGGTAGGGTACAAATAATAAATTTGTTGTTGTTATTATTATTTTCCCACCTACAATATAATATTGATAGTAAAACACAGTATTTTAAAATTAGGAACCAGATACTATTTCAAAAACCACTTGAGTATGTAAGCCAGGGGTCACTAACCTCTGCCTCTTCAGATGATGTTAGACTGAAACTCAGCCAGCATGGCCAGTGGTCAGGAATGGCAGGAGTTGCCATACGGGTTAGTCATCCCTTACCTAAGAGCTGGAAACTTTAGGTCACCCCCTCTTGTCTCACAGCTACAGATACACTGTACCTTACTTTCAACAAGAGAATGTGTGATAACTGATCAGTGGCTGTAGTTTACTGAGCTTTCTAGCAGACCATATTTCTGGGGTGATTTCAGGTCTGAATCTACCTCAAGTAAATCTCAAAATGGAAAACTAAAAGAGCAGTAGTCAAATAATACATTATTCATGCTCTGGGGAACTAATGCATATTTGGTACATAATATTACAATCACTTGTAGTAGTTTATGCTGGGCTACTGTAACTTCTTCCATGCCTTAACGCTAACTTTCTATAATGCACATAGCTGTTAAAATATATTGTAATTAACAAAAAATGCAGGGCACTTTTTATCACCTCACAGAACAGCCATTTTAGCTAGCATAAGTTGCAGACAATCTATGAGCTGTAAACTTCTTTACTGTCCTTTTTCTGGTAGTAATGAATGTCTGATCAAATACTGTGTGTGAAGTTAGTTCACAATCCAGACTCATGAATTATTAAACTGGTTAAATTCTTAAACTGTGATAACTCCTCTCCAACTATCACTTTTCTATCACTTTTCCAACGTACTATTCTAGGCGGTTGGAACAAAACAGAGGACTTTGTCAGATTCAGGATTTAGTTCAGCTGAGACTGCTTTCATACTAGTTCTTAAAAGCTTGGAATGGGGTGCGCTAAGATTCATGCCCTGTGTCCTTCCAGGCCTGAAAAGTCATTTAGAGATTTTGACTGATGCCTGACATGGAACTTTCAGTAGGATTCTATCTCCCCAAAGCTTTGCATGCTCTGCCCCTATGCCTGCGATACTATTGAAAGAAATGAAAGCAACCACTGTTCCTTCCACAAGAAAACCTAGAGGCTAAATGAAATGGAATTGAGATATTTTGGATCTCCGGGCATGAATGTAATCACTACATTCCAGGCAGAGAACAGTACCATGATGCTTTTAGATAAATGGGCAATTTTCAGAAGTGTTTTAAATTCTTCTGCACTGGTTTTGAGATAGTGAATCTGAACTATTACATTTGCAAATGTGTATTTACTGCTTTTTCTCTACTCTGAAACTAATATATATAGTTAGTGTTGAATTTCTAAGGCTGCTTTCATATTTTAATCATTTGCACTACAGTAAAAACTGTTAAGGCAAAAAGGTCTGTCTTGAGATATTATACTCCCTATATCAGCTCAGAAACAAGAGTCCCAATTTCTATCTTATAAATATCACGACTGTAAAACAAACCTGGAATGTTAAGTAAATTTGCTAATGGCTTTTGAACTATTGAAAATGATAAGCAGCTACAGGGGCGGGGGAGATAATGAAATGCTGCCTAACAGACATTAGGGCAATCCCCTCCTGAACCACACACAAACATGAAGTTACCTCTTACAGAAGGTTGCTGCTATCTTATGTCAAGGAATTATGACATGATGTCTTTCAAATATTCTTGTTATGCTATTCTTAATAATAGGAGAAGTGCAAACATGCCTTCTTTGGGTGGCTGTGAAAAACCTGGAAAATTAAGAGCCCTGCAGAATCCGTCCAAATGTCTGTCTAATCTATCATCCTGTTTCCCACTGTGTCCAGATGCCCCTGAGCAGCCTGTAAGCAGGACACGAGGGCAATGGTCTACTTCCATTATTGCTTCTCAGCAACTGATATTCAGAGGTATCCTTCCTCTAATCTGGAAATTGGCATATAACCATCACGACTGACAACCTTATCGTTCATGGATTTGTCAAATCTGCTTTTAAAACCACCTAAACTTGTGTTCATCACATCTTGTGATAGCGGCTTCCATAAGTTAAAAATGTGTTACGTGAAGAACGTTCTGTAGTTCCAACTTCGTAGGTTCTAGTATTATGAAAGAGGAAGAAAAACATAAATTGACCCACTTTCTACACACCGTGAATAATTTTTCTAAATTTAAACACCCACAAATATTATAACTTTTGCAATCTATAGAACACACGGGCCAAATTCAAATTTCAAACTCTGAATTCCAATCAGTCTCTTTTGTGAAGAGAAATTGTTATAAAGAAGGGCAGCTGATACTGCACCCCCCCATAATTAACACAAATAACAGTTACAAATCTGATGATGATCTTGTGTAGCTATTTTTCTTCATAGTCTGAAATGTTAGAGATTATTGCACAAAATAAGGATACTAGCAGTCATTTATATTTAATTTTTTATTTTTATAAGAACATTTATAAACCGTCAACTCATTAAAAAAAAGCCATGATGGTGTACAATAAAATTATTAAAACATCAGGAAATGCAGAACAAATAACCAACACTGAATTAAATAAATTTTCTAAAAATGTTTGGCGAAACAAAAACATTTTCAGCCAGTGATGAAATATCAAAATTGTAGGTGCCGGTCTGATTTCACTATGAACAAAGTTCCAAAGTATTGGTGCCACTACGTTAAAAGCCATAGCTCATGTAAAATCTAAACAAATGTTAGATAACCGGGTGACAATTAGGAGGGCTTCTTCAGATGATTGTAGTGATCTGGACTATGTGTAAGGGACAAAGCAGGCCTTCAGTCTTTTAGGGCTTTAGATACTAACAGTAATACCTTGAACTCAGTTTTGTAATGTACTGGTAGCCACTGAAGAGCTTTCAGCACCAATGTAATATGCTGATGTGGAGCTGTTCTGACAAAACCAGGTTTCAGCATTCTACACTAGCCAGAATTTTGAAACCAACCTCAATGCCCTATGTAGAACACATTACAATAGTCTTGTCTAGAGGTTTACCATAGTGGCTATGCTGCCCCTGGCTAGGAAAAGCCATAGCTGGCCAACCAGCTGAAGAAACAAAAAAGCACTCTGATGGCAAACATGTCTCCAGGGACAGTGCTGAATCTAAGGGTACTTCCAAGCTATGCACCTGTTCCTTCATGGAGAGTAAAGCCCTGTCAAGAATAGGCAACCTGCCAATTTCTTGAACTTGGAAACTGATTACCTATGGGGTCTTCCATTTTACCAGGACTCAACTTCAGTTTACTGGCCATTATCTAGCCCATCACTGACTCCAGATGATGGCCTATAACATGCATGGCCTTGCCAGATTCAGATGTTACAGAGAAGTACAGCTGGGTATCATCAGCATACTGGTGACACCTTACTCCAAAACACCTAATGACTGCTCCCAACAGCTTCAAATAGATATTTAAAAGCTACCCTGAGGGACACCACAGTGCAAACACTAGGGGACCAACAGGCAGCCACTCAAAATCACTCTTTGTGAATGGTTCTGTAGGCAGGAAGAGAATCACTGAAACATAGTGTCACCAATTCCCATCCCATAGAGCCACTCCAAGATACCATGGTCAATGATATCAAATGTAAAAGCAACAGGGTGATATTACCTACCCCTGTCCCTCTTTGAATATACAGTAGGTCATCTAGCAGGACATCCAAGGATGATTCAGCCCTGAAACTAGATCTGAATCCAAATTGAAATAGGTCAAGATAATTGTTCCCAACCAAAGAATGAGTACTTTTCCTGGTATTACTCTCTCAATAACCCTACCCAAAGCAGGAGTATTGGCAAAATGGCCAATAACTGATCTAGGTGATCAGACCTAATGCAGCTATTTAAAAGTCAAACTTTATTAATAGAGGTAGAATTAACAGAATTAGTAGCATGTAACTAAAATGCAAGACCCAGTAAGATGGTTTCAATTTTTTAATACAGATTTATAAATCATATTATTCAAACAATTTAGAGAAAGACAGCTGCTTAATATTAATTTGCCTAACATTTTGAAACAATATATTTAATTTGGAACTAGGATGATCATTTATATAAATAATAATTGTGCTCTTAACCTTCAGTAAGTACATGAGACCAAATGTACCTTGACAGTGCTGTGGAAAAATTAATAAAACTTTGTTTTAATATTCTGATACTCTATGCTTCAGGTATTCTTCACTTATCATGGAGTATGAATTGCCATGCGATGTTTCAGGGACTTGCCTCTTAAATCTAATCCAGAGGGTAGGAAACCTATGTTTTTATTCTTAAAACTTTTGGGGTCAATAGGGTACCTATAGGTGTTACCCTATCGAGTAATACCTACTGTTGTAAGCTGTTAGGAATCAAAGTGATTTCACTTAATACTGCTATTTAGATATTGTTCATGTTGCTAAAATTCTTATGGAGCAATTCAAACTCCTCCTGGGCTGGTGGGACTTTAAAGCACCAAGGCTGCTGCTACATGGACAGCCCTACCATGTATAGTGGCTGGAGCTTAAGGTGGGGGGACAGACAGTGATCTGGTCTCAACAGATTCTGGGCCAGCTCAAACCCCTCCTTCAGCACATCCCCAAAGGCTAGCAGGGCTGGCTGAGGAACACCTCTGCCAAAAGCCACCCCAGTCTGTTGCAAAGGAGGTTTGGATTGCTCTGCATGACCCAGAACCTATTCTTTCACTTTCTTGAGAGAAAAGAACATAAATATGATCTTGAGCCTATTTTCGTAACAGTTTCAATAGCATCCTTAATATCACTAAGAACAGGTTTAGGGGTCAGTAGTGCAGGTTTACAAGCTCTTTTTGCACAAACTGGATATTTAAAAAACTTTTTTTTCCTAGTTAGAACCTTCCTTTTGACCCAGAAAAACTACTTTTTCATCCTAGTTATTTGCAGAGTTGATGTTGAACAATACTTGCTGATTTTGCTTTTGGGTTATTTTGACCACAACTGAATCTGTAAATGTTTGCAAGCAACCTACACTCTCACCTTGGCAGGTGTCCCTTCAACCAGGCCTGTGGCTGATTAGCATTCTATGGCCTTTTTGTTTTATTATGTATTTATGCTCTCATTAATTAAATTTAGGTGATCCTCTTTAGTCTACAGGAAGGTATCAACAACACATTTTTGCAAAGGGTTGCCTTCAGGAGCCTTACCTTTTGGTGCCAGGCTTTACTTCCCCATGCTTTTTAATGAATTAATAGTTTTTCAAAACATCTTGCTGTTACTTTATTTGTAGTTATTTCTTGATTTTGTAAATGGCCCTGTAAGTTGCCATGGTACCAAAATATTCTAAATAAATAAGTATCTGTGAGCTTGATTAGACTATTATTGTAGATCTTGTAGGTCTTGCATACTTTATATTGTGGACTACGATCCTGAACACTCTTTGCAACTACAGTTTTAGTGAAAAGGGGATGTTCTCAGAAAATTTATAATTTATCTCCTTGCACGTAGTGTGATGCTTAATACTATTCCGTCTTTCTCAGGGTACGTTTGATCCCAAAACTGGATTGGTAATATACATTTTTCTATCATCCAAGGGTTAAAGATTAAAAAGATTATTATTTTTTGTCAAGCAGGCAGTTTATATACTAACATTTTAACTTTATACATATCTGGAAGCTTTTGAAACAGAGAGATATAACCGTTTTCCCACACTCTCTTAAGTTCTTACCAGTTTCTGCTTTGACCTTTGAGCAAAGCACAAAAAACATTATTTGAGCAAAGCACAAAAAGAACAGAGAATATATTTTAAATATTTTCATTTATTCATTTAGAGGCATGCTAAAAGCAAAAACACTGACCAATTATGTCCCCTTTAAAATATGAATCAGAGCTTTAAATAGTTTTAGAGTATAAATTTTGATGTGTGCACCCACTGCTTAGTTCATTGACAAATGTCTGAACATTTTATATAAAGATTGTGCTATCTAGCCATACATCTTAACTAATGTGCAAAGTATTGCAAGAGTTCTGCTTTCATTTAACCACCACCTCTCTTGCTTTTAAAGCTGCACTTCCTTCCTGAATTTACATCACTTTTTGGCCCTGCTTAACCAATCAATAATGCATTCCATACATTACTATATGAGGAATCTCATGTAAAGTTGCATGGAAGCATCTGTGAACTGGGGTACTAATACAATACCAAAATTAGTAGATGAATAGAAACATATCTAGTTCTCTCCTGAAGCCACACATACAGAACTATCATTAGATTAACCCAGAACCAAATGAGAGGATGGGCATTGAAGAAGCAATCAATCCTAGAAATGCAACGAGTCTATGAGGGTCTCTGTCAGTAGCCATTCAGACCTCAACATCTTATGCTTCCCTGCAGCATTCTGGCTACTCTTCAGGTATCCTGTGTCACCGAAGGGGAGCTTTGTCCCAGTTTGAAAACTACTAATTCACCACTGAAGATGCAAACAAATTAGCAAACAAAATTTGCTTTGATCTAGCTAAACTCACTTCTTGGAAAACTTACTTTAATTTGAGGGCAATATAGGAAGAAAGATAGGGTATTATCTCTTAAGAAATAAAATGGCCAAGAATATTGTCTAGCAAGCTTCAAAGACAGCACAATTGTCCAAAATAAGATTGTGTAAGATTTGTTTTCACAGTGGTTGATCTGGTGGGAAATTCTTGAAATTAAAATATGACATTATCATCCAGACATGAAAGTTCTAGAGACCATCCTGTTGATGATACCAAAGTCATGATGGGGAATAGCAGCCTTAAAACTGGGCATTTCCCATATGAAAAGGAAGACTCAGCAGTTAGCTAGAAGTGATAAAAAGCTTTTGACATAATTACATGATGTATTTCATATGAATGCCTTACTTGTTAATCTCTTAGGGCTTCTTTGAAAGAAATTTTATATAAAAGCAGTGTATTCCTTTCTCAACCAAAACTCACTTGTTTGATGCGGTCCGGATTGACGGTTGTCTGAGGCTGCAGAATGCTAACTGGTTCTGTCTTGGCCACATTTTGAGGCATTTCTCGAATCTTTTCAGCAATGAAGCCATGAACTGCATTTAATGCTTCCACTGTTCCCTGGATCAAACACACCCGCTCTGTCGTACCTTCAGAAACAAATAAAGCACATTTTTGTTGTTTTGTTTTTTAAAAATATTAGCTCTGTTCATAAATTGATTAAACTGGAGCCATTTGGCTTCACTAACTTGTGTAGAGTAGCCAATTCATAAAATCGAAAGATAATACTATATAATATAATGGCTAGGAACAAGATAGTCCCATGCACACATACAAAGTGTGCCCTTGTACCAAGGGTCGGTAGTGGATAATTCTTCATTTTTGACACAGCCCCTCAAACCTCATGAGATGCTGCTCCAAAAAGCCCCTGACCTAATCTGGAGAGACTTTTTAGTGGGCATGGTGATAGCGTGTGGAACATTGTACATGGCACTTTGGATCCCAGTAAATATTTTAAATGGATTTCTTCCTTATAATACACTGAATTTGTTAAATCTTTGCTCAGCCCTTGCTCCAAAAGAGTGGCATTTTAGCCCCATAACCCTCTTGTGGTGTGGGTTAGAGAGAAACTAGCCAATCCACATAGCTAAGCAGGTAGCTGAGCTAAGGTTTCATACATTCATACCGAATGCTTCAGAGAGTAATATACTAAATCAGTATTTACGCTGCTCAGTAACAGTCACACATGCAAAATGTGTGTATCTATTTTCACATATAGTCTCTCAACATTTTCTGATACAGCAGTTCCAGTAAGTTTTCGATTTGTAACCCCACCTCACACCTTGCTCCCTTTCAGATTTTTTGAGGAATATAAAGGAAAGTATTTCTATAGATGGATAAATCAAAAGTACGTCAAGGCCTATAAAGCTTCTAGAGGACAAAGTAAATTACCTACAAGGTTTTATATGATCTGAAGTTCAACCATCATTTGAGACCATAAACTATGCTGACTTCCAAAGTTATATTTTTGGATTTTGAGGATACATGCAAAGCTTTTCCTTTTCTGTTTCAAACTTTTATTTTACTACAAAACTATACCTATCATGCTTCCCTTAGTGACTCAACTATCTATCTATGTAAGTGTCGTCATATAACATCCACAAAGGAAACCCAAGTCACATATTTAATGTTTAACTATTTTCTGTGGTCATATTCCTCTTGCACATATATTACACACTTGCAAATAAAGGAAATCACATACAAAAAGATGCATTTGTGAGCACTCTTCTATGGAAATGAATGGGCAAGCTATAGCATATGGGAAGCTTTGGGCATACAGTGGAGATTCCATGGCCAGAAGAAGATCCTTGGACCACGATGTCCATTTATACAAATACACAGACATGTAGCCTTGCTCATGTTAAGTAACAACATGATCTACACTGGGGATGAGGGGACAAAACACATATTAGAGATGAGAGCTTGACACCTACCTTTGATCAATGTATGTGGTTAATTTAAAATACATGATCGCATACCTAAAGAATACATGGAATCATAGAACTGTAGAGTTGGAAGAGACCACAAGGATAATCTAGTCCAACCCCCTGCAGTGCAGGAAACTTTTGCCTATCATGGGGCTCAAATCCACAACCCTGAGATGAAGAGTCTCATGCTCTACCAACTGAGCTATCCCAGCACTGCTATAATGTATCCTGGTTCTTCAAATCTGCTCTATTTATTATTTACAAGTTTATATACTGCAAAATAAACCAAGTATCCAGGTGGTAAACATAATGCACCCCCAAAACAGCATAAAAATAATTAGCAAACATCTGAACAGTGATACACAAGAACTAATAGTTGAAGACTGTGTAAAACAAATGTTTTAGACGGGCATCTGAAACAAAATATCACTAGAGCTTGCTTAATAGTAATATTAATTCTTATTTTTATCTTTAAGCCACCTTGACCCACCATAGGAAAAGGCAAGGTAATAATAATAACAACAACAACAACAACAACAATAATAATAATAATAATAATAATAATAATAATAATAATAATAATAGGCAGGGTGTTCCACACATTAGGTGAAGATTCACTAAATGCCTTTTATCTTGGAGCAATAAGCTAAACATCATGTGACACCCTTCTATGGCGTAATATATGTTTGCTTGAAGCTTTTCCCCATTTTCAACTATTAACAAAGTACTACTTTAATATTAAAGAAACATTACCATTAGTATATGACCTAAAAAGACCAGAAGCACTGTTCATAAATTGGTAACCAATCCTATGGCATTTCAAAACTGTATTCCATGACTGTATTTAATGGATTTCTAAATACATTGTTTATTAGTAGAGTGGACTGTGGAAAGGAAAATGGTTCAGAAACCCTAAACACTAAACTATAAACATGAAAACAAACATTTGAACAATTTAGGTATTGTCGTACGCAAGATATCCTGACTCTCCTCCTCCTCCTCAGAACCTGAACCATTACCGCGATGGAGGTTTTGAAAGTTTTATTGATGGAATCAGTACAGCGCCCCAACATGGTGCTACTGCTTACAAAGTAAAGGTAAAGGTAAAGTGGGTGGCAGTGTGGTCTAAACCACTGAGCCTCTTGGGGTTGCTGTCAGAAGGTTGGTGGTTCAAATCCCTGCAACGGGGTGAGCTTCTGTTGCTCTGTCCCAGCTCCTGCCAACCTAGCAGTTTGAAAGCATGCCAGTGCAAGTAGATAAATAGGTACCACTGCGGCAGGAAGGTAAATGGTGTTTCCATGCACTCTGGCTTCCATCACGGTGTCCCGTTGTGCCAGAAGCTGTTTAGTCATGCTGGCCACATGACCCAGAAAGCTGTCTGTGCACAAACACCAGCTTCCCCGGCTTGAAAGGGAGATGAGCGCCGCAACCCCATAGCCACCTTTGCCTGGACTTAACCATCAAGGGCTCCTTTCCCTTTCCCTTACTGCTTATAAGCAGATACAGCAGGACAAAACACTACAAGAAATGGCTGGACTTAGCTAAGATGTTGATCTAACAATTGACAAGCCCCCCTGTGCTTGCCTTTTGAAGAGCAAGGTGGGCACAGCTCTTTGAGTGGGTTATGTTCTCAGACTCAGAAAGTAAATGGTACTCCTTTGTAGAGGCTAAGCATGCATGGTTTGCTTGTGCCAGCACTGCTGCCTCCATGTCCTTGGGGACAGAGTCAGAGGTGCTGTCTCACTGTCAATTTTAATTCCAGACACCTCCTCTGAAGAGGGAGGCTCTTCACTGACGGGGCACTACAGTATGTTTAAATAACTCCTGCTGTGTGTGCTGTTTGTAATTTAAAGTCAGGCGGCTATTCTCTCTAGGTCTCTGGGCCCTTCTCCTGGATTGAGTTCCTCCTGGGGTCCCAGGTTCCCAGGGTTAGCCCTCTCCAACTCATCCTCTACAGGCTTCATGACACAAGAAAAAGTGGTTGTAGATGTGATATTCTGTTAAAAAAGCAAATAATTTAAAAGCATAGCACACTTAGCACACTTGTAGTGAACCGAAAGGAGGAGAAGGAAAGGAGATCAGATAGTTCTATGGATCTTGGACTGCCAATTCTAGGCCTACTCCTGATCAAAAAGTATATGGCACCTTCAGAATAGCAATAAGGCTATATACTCTCTTAACTAGTAGGCAGGCTGTCAAATGCAATATTAAATTTCATTATATAGTGTGGCAAATATCTAATTTGATATTTGATGCCACACCAACATTTGTGTGGCACTCATAATGAAAATGTAAGTGTTTGTGTTTAACACATTGCCTATGAAGGAATGAGGAATATTAAAAAATATATGTTCTCCTTTAACCCATATAACTATGCAACTATATATATGTGATTATATACTTTTTTTAACATTTTGAAAAGTATATCCAAAACTGCCTCCTTCCTTGAGCAGTAAATTAAATTATAAAATATGTTCCTACTGTTTGTTGTAAGGCATGTTAATAAATAAAAGTGTGTGAATTTCTCTGTGCTAGTTCAAGAGAAAACAGTGCTGTTGCAAAAGATATTTGGCAGAAAGTCTGACTATTGAAATACAAATTAACTTGACACATGGATGCAATTTCCTTGCACTGTCTCTCTTTAGCTTTGCCCTTTCCAAGCTATCTTTTTTTCCCGTACATGGAACTCCTGTGGTTTCTGTGTTAAGTGATCTAGTTCTAAACAAGTGCACTAGGGAGTCTTTACAAAGAAGTATTAATTGTCTACTATATGATAGGAAGCAATGTGGATTGATCAATGTGCCTAATGCAAGTGTTCTCCTCTCTTGGTCAGCAGACAAAACATTTATACAAAAACACAGATCAGTTTACACATAAGATCTTGGAGCCTGACAGACAGCACTTAAAGGGATGAACACTATTGGAATGATGGAAAGGAAAGGAGTCAGAGCCAAACAGAAATTTCATTAAGCTTGGATCCAAGTGGGCAAGTATTCTGCATACTGTGTTGTTTAGAACTTGTAGATTAGTATACTTCATATGATGTCATACAACAAACATATTCAAATTCTGTGCTCTAGAAGAAATCATTGGACGGCAAAGATAAAATTGAAAAGTAAAGTAATGCTTTTGCAACAAGCAAGATAATTTTGAAATGTAAACACAAACAGACAAAACTACAAAAATGGCACAGTGATGTTCAGGCAGTAACAATATTTACGAGTAGCAAATATACAGGTGCACCCTTCTTTCTCATCTCTATAGCTATATCTATCATCTATCTATCTATCTATCTATCTATCTATCTATCTATCTATCATCTATCTGTGTGTGTGTGTGTGTGTGTGTATAATGTTATATGGTAGACATGTGATGTAGACTTGTACTTGCTGATTCATGCTAATTTTCCTTCTCACAGAAGGCGGGGAGATAATTATGCAATCACGTTTTTCATATGAAAGAGTCTTTGCTCACATCACATCCTTTGTATGCTATTTGTATGGGTGAGAACATGGTGTGCACATGCTCCTCCAATATGTGAAGAGTATTACTGCCCGGGTAAACAGCTAAACTAGTCCTATGTCCATTGCAAAAATAACAGCACTCAGAACTCCATCCCAAATCCCTTCCATCTATCTAGAACTACTCAGTCTGTTGAACTCCCTCTCCATCTTCTAGCTTAATTCATCATCCCTTTGTATCATTAGTGTTTTGTAAATAAAGGTTAGTAAGACTATAGATTCAGAGGTGGCTACTAACTGTACATAGCTACAGAAGTGTTTCCAACCATACAATAATATTTACAGCTGTACCTGAGGGCACTCTAGGAAAGGCGTGATGAAACTAATTTACGAACTGTTTACAGAACTTCATTCTAAGAATGAGCATTACTACAGGCTATATTATCTGGCTAAGAGCGAAGGGAGACAACCTTACGCACACCATAATTCATACAGTAAGATGAGATGCACTATATCACCCTCAATCTCCACCGTGTAGGACCTCAAACATGACACTGAGGTAAAGATTATTGTTCAATTATTCCAATACATATGGAGAACTTAGTATGCAAGATACAGACATCTTGAGGCCAGACAAAAAATTCAAGGTACAGTTAGACCAAAATCCAATGCAACACAGGCAAACTCAACTCTGCTGTCATTTCAACTTTGCTGCTTTAAACTCTCTGGAGCTTACATATATAAAACAGTGAATAAATAAAACTATTTAACATCTATATGAAGTTATTAGGAATGCTCATTAGGTGATTTGGAGCATGGTGTTATCAGTATGCTGACAGCAGCACCTTCAGTGTTACATTTCCACACACTATTGTTTACTGTCATGTTGTCTTAACTGTCCTCTGCTCATTGCTTTACTGTGAATGTATGCAGCCTGGCGTGATTTTATTGTACTGTTATTTTACCATTGTAAACCACATGGTATTTTTAAATTGAAAAGTGTCATATAAATCTTTAAGATAAACAAACAAACAATGTGGATTCAATCCTTGCTCCAAAAACAATATTTTTGTCACCACTTTGCTCCTCCAGACTACTATTTCCAGAGGTGCCTCTGGAGAATCTGCCCATCTCCACATGAAAGGACTATGCAGTGTGCTAAAATATTGTCTAAGGAAGCCCCCACCCTTAAATATACATGGGACACATCTTTTTTGAATATATCGAAGTCAAATATTTTCTGATCGGTGGGCAGAGGTACATAGCACACAAAAAGAAAGGAGGTGAACTATTTGAACGTTTACTCCTGTGTATATCTTGAATCCTCAAAATAGATGGCACATTCTTCCACACAAGTCTTACACTTAGAAAACATTAAGATAACACTTAGATAGCATTTAGATGACACAGTATAATAATTTACAGATGAAGTTGTACACAGAGAAAACTGTCAGCTATATGATCAACTTGTGTAACAAGAAGTATATCTATTAATCAAAGTTGGTCTTTTTTTGTCAGTTTAAAAGCTTTCAGGTCTCATTAGTGTCTCAAGTTAATTGCCATGTTATTTACTGTTTTGATCTGTCAAAAAAATAGTACTCCAAGTAACAATTAATTTATATCATATATTTTCAAAATCTTGTCAAGAATGTAAAGAGTAATCTGGTTCACATTATAAAGCTGTACTAAGCACATTAATATTTATAGACCATAATATGCAGATGCAATTTCACTTTACCCATTTGCTTTAAAGTTGGCCTTCTTTCTATCATGCAGAGTCAAAATGCATATGCAATATTCCATATGACTTTTCAATAAGATTGCAGGAATTCATAGGGGTTTTTTGTGAGGTTTTTTTGAGAAATACCCACCAAATGGCAGGAATATTAACTGAATAGCTGGTTCTTCTGAACCACTGCTTGCCTCATTCTTGATTTTTTGTTGATCAAGCATGACAACCTGAGAAGGCCGAAGAACATCTCCTGTGAGTGCTGGAGGACCAGCTTTATGTTTGAAGGCCTTTTACCAGATGCAGGGAGATGCCATTCCTGATAGGGATGATTCCCCTAGTGGAGGCAGGCAGGGTCTTCAACTTGCAACCCAGGGAGGAGTCATCCCGTCTCTCCAGACTGACCCCACCTGCTGCAAGGGATGGTTGGGTCTTTGTGTGTCTGTCTCTCTGTGCAAACGCTTGCTTGAGTGCTTGTTTTGTGTGGCATACTTTGCTGCCTCCTTTGAATCCTCACTATGCTGTCTGGTGGAGCTTTTCTGGTTAACGTGAACCCTCCTTCAATCATGCTGAAAGGAGGTGGTGGAACCGACAGTAGCTTACTGTGACTTGTTTGCAAAGAAATTGAGGACAAAATCGCTTTCATCCATTGGGATCTTGTCACTGCTGTGGTAGCAGATGATGTTAATTCTCCTCACCCTCTCGATGACATTCCGTACCATTGACATGTTATCCTTCAGTAGCAGACTTTGTGCTCTCAAATTTTGACACTGCATGCAATGCTAAAATTCGGCGCCCTTGCCTCTCACACTCCCTTCTACAGCATTATTGTGGTGCCCTCTGCAGTGCAGCACAGTGTGTGGCTGAACCCATTATGCTACCCTAAAACCACCTCTGTATCTTTCTGGATCAGCTGTCTGAGTTCGGGGTGGTTGGCACCACTTTGCAGTGATTAAGTCCTACTATCCATTCTTAAGGAAATCAGCCCTGAGTGCTCACTGGAAGGACAGATCCTGAAGCTGAGGCTCCAATACTTTGGCCACCTCATGGGAAGACTCCCTGGAAAAGACACTGATGTTGGGAAAGATGGAGGGCAAAAGGAGAAGGGGACGACAGAGGACGAGATGGCTGGATAGTGTTCTCGAAGCTACCAGCATGAGTTTGACCAAACTGCAGGAGGCAGTGGAAAACAGGAGTGCCTGGCGTGCTCTGGTCCATGGGGTCATGAAGATTCGGATAAGACTAAACGACTAAACAACAACAAGAAGTCCTACTTGGATGGACATTTCCAGAGGGTGATGGTTGGGGAGTGTTCTCTGGCCTCGTGAAGCCTTCCTCAGGGTTTGATTTTATCCCTTGTGCCTATGCTGTTTAATATCTATGTGAAACCGCTGAGTGGGGTTATCTGGACGTTTGGAGTACATTGTCAACAATATGCTGATGACACACACCTCTACTTCTCCTTTACACCTGCAGCTGCAACAGTAGATGTGCTGGACCATTTTCGTGCCTCATATTAGAACCAACAAACTGGAGCTCAATCTAGATAATACTGAGGCACTGTTCGTGAACAATTCCCTAAATTGGATGGATGGGAGTTTGCCTGCTCGTGATGGAGTTGCACTCCCTGTGAAGGAGCAGGTACATAGCTAGAGGTAGTTCGGGATCCTTTAAGGTTGCTTGAGGGTCAGGTGGCCTCAGTGGTGCTGAGTGCCTTCCATTAGCTTTGGCTGGTGGCCCAGCTGCGCCTCTATCTGGACAGGGATAGTTCAACTACTGTTGCCAATGCTCTGGTAACCTCTAGGTTAGATTACTGCCTCTGAAGATAGGTTGGAAACTTCAGCTGATGCAGAATTTGGTGGCCAGGTTGCTCACTGAGGTAAAATGGTTTGAGCATATTACACCAATCCTGGCCTGACAGCAATGGATGCACATTAGCTTCTGGGCCTGAACCACCAAAGTGCTGGTTTTGACCTATAAATCTTAAACAGCTCAGGACCGCAGTACCTCAAGGACCACCTCTCACTAGATGAACCTAACCAGACCCTGCAATCATCCTTGAGGCTCTTCTTTGTGTGCCTCCTCCATGAGAGGTCTGGAAGGTAGCAACATGAAAACAGGTTTTTTTCTGCAGTGGATCCCTATTTGTGGAATGCTCTCCCCAGGGAGGTTTAGCTGGTGCCTTCATTATACATCTTTAGGCACCAGGTAAAAACATTCCCCTTCAACCTGGCCTTTGGCTGATTAATACCCAATGTATTTGTGAGACGGGATTTACTGGTTTGTGTGATTTCTTTTTTCTTGTTTTTATTATGTATTTGTGTTTTTATTGTATATTTTTTATGTTGTGAACCACCCTGAGATCTATAGATAAAGCACAGTATACAAATTTGAACAACAACAACATTTACTTCTCTACTCAGGGTGAAGAGCACTGGTTACTACGCATGCAAATAAGTCTGATATGAGGACTGGCCGATGTCACAAATAAGCTATCACTATTGCTTCTCTAGGGGAATTAGTGATATATCTCCACCAATTTTAATGAGAGGAGCATGCAAGGAGGGCCCTCTCTGAAGTGGAAGTTCATGGCTCTCTCTTCTTGACTTTCTACTATCACCTTGCACACTCAAAACTATTCATTACATACACACACACACACACACACACACACACAAAGGCAGATAAGCATTAAAAGATACTTCATTAAATATTATGTTACCCCCCTAAAGCGTTTCCGTGCGCTGCTCTGGTTTGCCAGAAAGCGGCTTAGTTATGCTGGCCACATGACATGGAAGATGTACGCCAGCTCCCTCGGCCAGTAAAGTGAGATGAGCACCGCAACCCCAAAGTCGTCCCCGACTGGACCTAACGGTCAGGGGTCCCTTTACCTTTACCCCCTAAATACACATTTGTTTAGGAAGAATTCCCCTGAATCACACTTCTGATTTTATTGTTTTGATTGTTACATTTTGATTGTTTATTGTATATTTTAATTGAAGATTTTGATATTATGGTTTTTGTTTTTTAAATGGATTGTGGTGCGATGGGTCAGTGCATCTGGCTATAAACCAGAAGGTTGGTGGCTCATGCCAACCCAAGGGTGGTGGTGGGCAGGATTCTTGCATTGCAGGGCATTGGACTAGATGACCCTCAGGATCCCTTCCAGCTCTACAATTCTATGATTTTATTGTGGTAAACCATTTAGAAGCCATTTTGACATAAAAGTGGTGCATAAATAAGTAAAGTAGCTTGTTGTGAACAGAGGTAATCTTGCATAAAATATAGACATTAGTTTTTTTCATGGAGAGCTCAAAGCAATGTTCAATAAACAAGATTAGATTTGGAGAACAGGGCAGATCCTGGCAATGTAAAAACAAACAAACACATAGTAGTAGGATTTAACGTCTTCTTGGATGTGGAAGAAGCCGGAGGATTCTGTAAGAGAGGTTAAACAAAAAGGTACTCAACACAGAAAAACCATGGGATGGGAAGGAGTTGTTGGAAAGAAAAGCACAGCACTGCTTTCACTATGCTGAACTGATAACAGGAAATGTCAGCTAGAGAGAGATAAAATAGGAATTTATCAATAGGAGGTTAGGGGTGGAAAAGAGCATCCGTGAGACATCAAAATGCTGCCAAGCTGTGAAATAAAGATATAGGAGAACTAATATATTAAATGTTCTTTTTCAAAATCCTCCTTAATTTGGAACCCCAATGCTATGAACCTGTATTGACATAGCAATAAAAGGTTTCTGAGTTTGTGGTAGCAAAGCAGTAGACAAAATATATTCCATATGCTTATTTGCTGGTGCACCAAGACTTAGAATCAGGCCACAAAATATGGTTTCCCAATAATCTAAAGCAAGATCCCCCCCAAAACAAGTTAAGAAGCTACCTCGAGTGGCTGGGGAAACCTACCCAGATAGGTGGGGTATAAATAAAATAATAGTAATAGTATACTACTACTACTACTACTACTACTACTACTACTACTACTATAAGAAGTTAGCTGGAATTGCCCTTCATTGAGGAGTTTTTTTCTGACATAGCTCAGGTTCCTTGCACAATTTAAAAAAATAACTGAAAGCCAGTAGTGTGCTGCTGCTATTTATTATTTTTTTTGTATCCCGCTGTTCAGACAATAATGTCTCACAAAGCAGTTCACATTTTTTAAAAAAGGAGAGAGGATCAAGCCCTCTTAGCAGGCTTAAGAGAAAAAAAGACAAGGCACACAAGAGGAGAGGAATGAAGGGAGAAGGTAGACGAGGAAAACAAGTTCTTCAAGGTTGGAATAAAGTGATGTGTTACAAGCATTTACAGCTAGTTTGAGCCAGACTGATCTTTCCTTGATGGTGTTCCTGCCTGAGTAAGTTGGTGACTCTTGTTCCTCTGGCTGATGGAGCCAGAGAGACCTTTCCCCTTGCTTCGGCTCCATGTAGTTGCACCTTCACTGGCCAATGAAAGGGGCCAAGCTGGTCTTCCTGTTGCAGTGATGCTCTTCCTGGCAAGCAAGATGTGCAGCCTCCCATTTGACCCTTGTTTCCTTGGCCAATGGTAGATGCCAGCATGTTGCTATTTAGTTCCACTGCCCAAGGGAAACTGGAAGCTGATGCAGTTAGTGAAAGATGTTGGCACATCTCAAAGTACCTTCTTTAAATACCAATCTGTGCAAAGTCTTCCAGTAGTTCTTTCACAACCATTTGCTGAGAAATGCCATCACCAAAATTTCAACCACTATTCTATCTCTGGATTATACACTATAAATACATCTCTTCCACATTCAATTACAGACGTAAGCTAAAAATGATGGAGCATGTGAAGGAACAGTATTGTACTCACTCAGAATTTTTTCCTTCAAGAATTTCATATTTCATAACGGTATGCATTCACTTATTTTTGTCAGCTATTTATTTATTATGCATTTGCACACACATTCAATTTCTAGAGCACTGAACTAGGATTGGGGAGGCACAGGTTTAAATCTTCAGTCATGAAGTTCAGAGAGCAATCTTTAGTCAGTTATTCTCTTTCAGCCTAGCCTAGCTCACAAGGCTGTTGTGAAGGTAAAATGAGGGGTGGGTGGAAACCATGTATGCTGGTTTGAGAGCCTTGGAGGGAAGACAGGAACTATTTTTTAAAAAAACAAAAAAAACAAAAATTATTTGCTGTAAAACAATATCGCAAAAGTTACCACTTTATATACTATGTTACTATGATTCTTAATACATTGATTTCTAGAGCATGTTGCAGCATTCAATATCCCAACAATTCTATTTATTCTCCTAGACATTCTTCCCTGTAAACCATTTTCTGCCCCCCACCCCACCTAGCAGTTAGTTGTCAGTCAGCATTTGGAAGCCACTGAACATGCACAGTTCTCACAGAGCTGTTTTGGAGAACTAACCAAGCTGTGAAATATTCTCCCAAATACACCTCCCTCTTGTGCAATGCTGAAGAAATCTGAATCCAAAGTTTAAAATAGCTTTAATCTATATGAATTCTGCAAGATATTTTAGCATCTGATCACAAAATTGAAAAAGGCTCTCACATGCTATTAATTGTGTGGTAAAAGGGTTGCAGCGAGTCATTTCACATTAAATTATACCATTTATGTCAGCATATGGAAGATGGCACACAATCTCTATCATGTGGTTCTGTAATCTTGTTTCATCTCAACCTAACAGGCATCAATATTATAGTTCAGACATCTTGATCAATTGTTTTAGATTTGGATAAACAATTTTATTTCTAGGAAAAAAATGATGGGAGAGGACCCTCCTCTGAACGACCATAAGATATATAGATAATCATGCAATCCCATATGCAAGTAGCTTTCTCTTGGTGAATGCCAGCTACTATTGCCCAAACACTCATGTGCAACCTGAAGGCTGCCTGGTTTCAGGGACCAAAACTATCATTGAACAAAGTCCACTTCAAGTCCTTAAAAATAAAGTGATAAGAATTCCATCAGTAATTACAGTATTTCCCACAGGGGGAAAGAGGCTGAAACAAGGGCACTAGAATAACACACAGGTGACACCACTTTCCTTTCTCTATTATTTCTTCATGAACATCAACTGTGCATCCAGGTTGACTATGTGTTTAGCTGCTAACTACATTATTCTCTCTCTTTGCTTTGCACAGGCAGACCTCCAACAGATGCATAGAACATGACATAATGGTTGTGTACAGACAAGTTGATCCACAGCATGACTAGCAGCAGAGACCAGAGTGCTTCTGGCTGTTACTCTGTGGGATTGCCAGCTTATCTGTTCCCAGCAGGTCCTGCACATTTCAGGCTTCATGACAGCTAAGCTATGCAGTAGATGAAAACATGGAGAACATTTGACTGCCCAAAGGCACAGTTCATTTCTTGGAATGAGTATTTTGCAATCCACACACCTCTTTTTATTCAGAATTCGTACCATCCCTGGCACTGTTCAATAATTCCCTTCACTCTGTCACTGCTCTTGCATCTTTGTTACTATGAGTTAGCAGATAGGGATTTGTTCCCCTACTTCAATCATACTTCAGTTAGATTCAGGATAGGCGAATAACTGCGACGGGGCAGTAACTTTGTTGATACCAGGGACCAAGGTCACTGACCTCTGCACTTGTTGCCCACTCAGGCTCCAGGGAATGTCAATAAGGGGAATGACTCTCAGAGGGCACAGACTGAATGGGTGCTACTGCCATGAAAGCCATTTTGGGGGCAGTGCAAGAAATGAGACCATTGAGGTGAAGGGCTTGGTAACCAGCAGGGCTGGCAAGCCAAGCAAAACAGTGATGTATGTGTTTAAACAATATTGAAATGCACTGCTAAGAAAAGGATGGGGGGAAAGTTATAAGCTAGGTCCCCCGCTTATAACCACTGGTAAAACCAATGAGGTTTGTGTTGTTGGGTTGTCTGGTTGGGAATGCCTGTTTTTTCTTCTTTCTTGTCTGTGTTTATTGGGGGGGGGGGTTAGATGTCTTGTCTGGTATTATTGTGATGGGGGTGGTTGTGAGCACTGCCAGCTTTTCTTCTGCAAAATGGGGATTTTGTGGCGCCCCACCCCACAACAGTTTCTGAGATTTCCAGATGTGCTCCTGGGCCCCAAAGAGTTGGTAATGGAGGTTATTCCTGTGAGAGCAAGGTTCTGACTTTCCCTTGTCTGTCCCAGTTCCAGCCTGCGCTCCCACTCCATTGTGTCTTGTAATGCTTCTCCTCCTGTTACCTTGTGTTGTGCAGTCAAATGGTTGTTTATAACCAGTGTATGCATAACAGCAGTGTAATGGGATGCAAACCCCAGCCTGTGGAGATTCCTGGATTCAGTTACTGGATTCTTCCTGCCTGCTTCACAGCAGGGCCTTAGTGGAATGTACTTGGCACCATCATGCCTGGTAGACTGTGTGTTGTATATGTGATGAAGTGGGCAGCAATCATGGAGTTGACCATATGTCAACTGAACAGTGATTGATTGGAGTATGTCCTTGCCCTGGATGCTGGTGGTGTGCTGGCAGTGTTGCTCTCTTCTATGCTTCTTGGAGTGGTGCTTCCTCTTTTGTGCTGGCTACCAAGTTATACCGGCATGGTGGCATCATAAATGGCCCTCTGGCATAGCAAAACTACAGGATTGCCCTGTGAAATACCTACACTAAGCCTAACCTTAATTGGATAATTAAAGAGCTGGAAGAACATATATATCAGAAATAATAAGAATGCCACCAACCTGGCAGACATCAATAATTAAAAAACATTAAATTTCAATATACATATTCCCAAACAAATAGCTTGATATAAAGGATTGTATCCAGCGCTGGAACTCTGGTAGCGTTAGAGACCTCTATGTACACAACAGAGCTTCCTCTTCTGTCCCTCTAGCCCTCCACATGCCCTCAAAACCAGCTTGTGGGTTGGTGGACCCTCTGGAGCAGATTGTGGGGTGTGGGGAGGAGGAGAAGAAATGGAAGTCCAATTGAGCCAGCGGAACTGTGCAGCGTTGGATACAAGCCAAAGTGTTCCACCCTTCCCCAAGTAGTATTTTCCATGGTATATTTTTCTCTCTTCTGATCAATTCCAGATTTACTGCAAAAAAAGTAACAACACAAAATGGTAAAAAAGAGGAAAAAACAAAACTTAACATTAATTTTTCACTGAAAAAAACTTTTAGATTAACTTGTAGACTTAAGACATACTCTTTTGATATATACATAAAGAGCTCATTTTGCAATTATACCTTTTATGCTGCACTACAGTAATACGAGCCTTTGTCAATAGTGCCTCCTACACAAGCAATTACTAAGGAAAAAGTCCACCCATCTGAATAGTAAAAATGCTTTTAAATTTTGTTGGAACTGACGCATCTTGTAATTTAGAGTGATAACTTCTGTAGCTTTATGGGGGGGGTGGAAGCAGAGAAAAATAGTTCTTCAGAAATAGCTCCCTTTTTAAACACTTGCACAAGGTCTTGGGAATGCTTTCCAGGGAAGACTACATGAACACAAATTCGAGAAGCCAATTCAAGTCACCCTACCCACTTGCAGCTAAGCCTCTGAAACGTTAATATTACATTAAACAGACGCATCACAATGGCATCAGCCCATGTTCCACTAAAGTACCCCCTGACTGTAATTGCAGGGTTTTACAGTGTTCTAGATTATCAGTATGGAATCATTGTGCCAGATTCTCAAAATTTGTGGTTCTCATTCTGAACGCATTAAAATGGAGGATGGAACACAACCCAAAGGAGATGAAGGGTAAAGCCCAACAATAAATGCTCCATTCATTTAAGTTAAGCGGACAGAATATATATACAAGTCCCCTTCCTCTGAGAATTGCATACATGATACTAAATCAACATAGACTTTATTCAATGGGACTTTATGTACAACTTAAAACAAGAATTAAAAGTATATAACACAAGGAGATGAGCCCAGCCACAAACTACTGGTACATATTTTTGCATGTATAATATATTAGACAGCATTTATACATTTTAAATACTGGAAACACTGTGGCTGAAGAGTCTCTTGTTTAAGGGAGCATTATGAATTCATGCAGAGAACTCAAAACACAAGTAGAACAGTTAACACAAATGTGAGCCAACTTCCCATACATACATTTTGCAACTTCCTAATATTAATTCATTTTTACATACTTCCCCCTCTTTCTGTCACTCACTCATACCAACACACACAGAAACACATAGGACTGGTTAGCACATAGTATTCAACTATGATTTACTAAACCATAATTTATTTGATCATCTGAACCTGGCCAGACAGGTCAACTACAGACAGTTAACACCTGGAGTACTGTCTCCAATTCTGTGCACCAAAATTCAAGAAGAATATTGAGAAGCTGGAACATGTGCAGAGGAGGATAAGATAAGATAAGATAAGATAAGATAAGGGTATGGAAACCAAGCCAAGGAAACGGTTGAGGAACGGTTGAGGAATTAGCTATGTTTAGCCTGGAAAAGGGAAGTCTAAGAAGATATATGACAGCCATCTTCAAATATCTAAAGGGCTGTCACATGGAGGATGGAATCAGCTTATTTTCTCCTGCTCCGGAGGCTAACACCTAAACAAATGGCTTCAAGTTACAAGAAGGGAGATTCCAACTAACCATCAGAAGAACTTTCTGACAGTAAAAGCTATTCAGCAGTGGAACAGAATCCCTCAAGAGATGGTGGACTCACCTTCCTTGAAGGTTTTTAAGCAGAGGTTGGTTGGATAGCTATCTGTCATGTATGATCTAGCTGAGATTCCTGCATTGCAGGGGGTTGGACATGTTGACCCTTGGGGTCCCTTCCAACTATGATTAACCACAAACAAACCAGCTCATAAGCCAGAGTTAGCTTACCAAGTTCAGCATGTCTTAATCATGGCTGAGTGTTACATGTGAACCTGGCACTTGTCCTTAAGCATGGTTTTTGAGCCTGCCTGCCCAAGCTATAGAGAGAACACTGAAAAGTCCTTGCTGGTGCTTTGCCCAAAAAGGATCTGTCTCTGAACTCTGCCTGGCAACGTGCACTGTTCCCTGCACTACTCCTCCATGACAGGCCCTTTCTACCTATGCTTCTCAACTGCTTTGCTGTGAGGCAAGGAAAATTTAAGGGATTGCTCTCCAGTATGCCCAGATAACATCTATAAAAATAGCAATGTGAAAGTGGCAATGTGTAATGGAAAGGCGTACAACAAAAGGTAATTAAAACAACTTTCATTAAAATTATGAAAACTAATTAGAGGAAAATAAAAGAATAATTAATACTTTTCTCCCCAGAAGCTAGTGAAGCTCTAGTTAAAACATTTTTAAAAATTAACCCTTAATAGCTGAACACTTCTCAAGAGTACCACATATTTGAACACAGATTAGCCAATTAGTGGTGACAACAACCTTCTCTAAATAAGTGCTTTCAGTGCCAACCAGCTGATAATTAGCTGGGAAGGGCTCTCTTCATACACCAACAATAAACAGATAGTTGGTACAGACAGAGAACTGTGCACTGCACTTTGAAGCTCCAATGATCAGCTGATAGTCAGTGCTTCAAAGTGCTTTGCAAAGGCTACTGAACAGTGGTGCCTGCAACCTTTTTATGGTCTACCTTGAACTCACATTTGATGTCAAGTATAAAGCAGGTGAGTGTGGCTTGGCTAAAATGGCCTAGTGGGCCAAATGTGGATGTGGGAGGGTCTCTACTCCTGCTATAAACTGACAGAATCCATAACTTTATTTCCAGTTGCCTTCCAAATTCATTTGATACTTCCTTAATATCATCCAAGGGTACTGTTGGATCTAAAAAAAATTATTAACTTCATATCATTAGCGTACAATAAATTATTTCCTTCCACATCACCAAACTTAATTCTCATAGTATCTGAGCCTATCCATGTTTACTTGGAAGTAATTCTACTGATGTTAGTTAACCGGTGTTTGGTGGGTGTTGGTCTAAACTAAATATGCACAGGAAGGCAGTGCCCTCACAATATTAATTATTAAATTATTGCGGTCATACAGGATTGAACAGCAACCAGCAGTTACTGCATACACTTACCCATCATTCGGTGTGTACTCTTTTCCACAGTAATCAGCACTCCTTTTAGCATCTAGTTTAATCCATTTTTAATACTAGGTATACCCTCCTCCCTATTTCTTTCATTTATCATTGTGCCAACAATATTCTACTCCTGTTGCCAAACTGAACATTACTTTGATTAGTAGAATTTAATGCTTAGTCTGCCACTTGGTGTCCAACAAATCCAACTCTTTCCGTATGTCGAATAATTTCTTATAAACCTCTTCAGTGCCTTGAGAGTCTGATCCAATGCCTGAATTCCTTCCAAGAAACTCTTTCTTCCTAAAGCATATTTTAACTTTGAAGCTTTCTCTGGAATGAGCATTTGCTAGGAAGCACCTTAACACATTCCCATTCAAATCCACACTGGTGGCAATGTTGAAATTTTAATTATGAAAAGGGGTACTTACAATAATTAATCTTTCTGAACACAACATAATAAGAATTCTAATAAAATCCAAAAACTATTAGAACAATTTTGAATGTCATAATCATTACATATTATTTAACAAAGCACTAAAATGTGGGCCATGGAACAATCAATCCTAGTAGTGTAGTAGCAGGACAGATGCAAGTGACTCACCCAGAGGGGTGCAGCCACAATGCTAGCTTCCTGGCAGGTGCATTACTACTGCTTACCGGAAGAGGCAGAGGAGGTGTCAATGGAGAGTGTGGTACAGGTGCTCCAATTGAACCCATCAGAATGTATACACTACAGTGACCTTCCTGCTTCCTCACTACTCTCTCTCCCAGGAAGTGACAGCAACAGCCTGCTAGGAAGCTAGCACTGCAGCTCCATCTCACCAGAAGTGGCTTTTGTTGACAGAGAATGAAGGGGAGCCCATAAAGCAGGAGATGAAGCCAAAGTACAGGAGAGAGGTTTTTGGAGTACCATGCAGACGCAGTGTTTGCACTGGTTGTTCCGAGACAGCCTCCAGCCATACAGCTACATGGTCCTCAGTCCAGAAACCATCTATCATCATTTCTACAGGCACCTCAAAATTTCTACTCCTGACCTAAGGCCAGATGCACCGCATAGTTACACCTCTTCAGACACATTTCATAAACAACCTAGCTACCGCTATATCCTAATATGTTCTGTGCACTACTGAAATAAATATTTAACATTTTCCTCCAGAAATAGTAACAACCTCCAGCTGCTTTCCAACTGGAGATCCTGAAATATTTTTGGGAATATTCTTTTTGTTTGTGTGGCTACTCTTCTTTTCCTGACGTTATCTATTTGAATTGTTATACTTTTATTTATAAGCGATCTTAAACACTTGGCAAAGTTAACACTTTGCCCAGTATACCTGAAGGAGCGTCTCCATCCCCATCATTCAACCTGGACACTGAGGTCCAGTGCCGAGGACCTTCTGGCGGTTCCCTCACTGCGAGAAGCCAAGTTACAGGGAACTAGACAGAGGGCCTTCTCGGTTGTGGCACCTGCCCTGTGGAACGCCCTCCCATCAGATGTCAAAGAAATAAACAACTATCTGACGTTTAGAAGACATCTGAAGGCAGCCCTGTTTAGGGAAGTTTTTAATGACTGGTGTTTTAATATATTTTTAATCTTTTGTTGGAAGCTGCCCAGAGTGGCTGGGGAAACCCAGCCAGATGGGCAGGATATAAATAATAAATTAATCATAATCATAATAATAATAAACTGAAAAATAGTTCTGCTGTAGTGCAGAAATTTTGTTGAAGGTGTGTTTCGTAACAGTGAAAATGCAAGATGACTATTAGAAAATGCTACTTAATTGTTATTTCAGACACAGTAAGCTATAATATTCTGGAATCACTTTAGGTAACCTCAAAGGTGTCATCTTAGATCCTTTGAGTTCCGTCTGCTGGCAGAAACATCTCAGTTCCACATGTATCACATTGCCAGCAAAGCAGCATACAAGATGCTGCCAGAAAAGCAACATACAAGATCATCTGCAGATGTCATTTTGATAAATTGTTATAACAATAATTATTGTAGTGGCCACCAATCTCATAGCAGCAGAGCTGTTGAACAGTACTGTTCCTCAGTTTGTGATATAGGCCAGTGGTGCTGAGTAAAAGATTGTGGTGGATCTTTACTCTATGAATTTGTTGGATGAATCTCATGTAAGTTAAACATGCATATCTGTATCAGGAAAATTTTAACATTTGCCTACCGTTGGGATTAAAAACAAGATAAGCATATAAATGGAAAATATTTCACAAGACTGGATGATATATAAACAGTGGGAGAAAAAAGTCAAATACAAGATAAAAAATGCAATATAAATAATTGTATGGATTCATACTTGGTACCCAATATTATGTTATATAATATTGAACACCAAAATACAAGTCATGGTGTATTTTTCTTAATGTTGTCAACTTATTAAAGTAGTAGACTGAAATATTGTTAGCAAGATATTGATTACTTAATGATATATGACAAAATTAAATGTAACATATTACAAAAAAAGAAGCCCAAGGCATCTTTGGTTATTTTAATAGAAATAAAGGTCCTAAATGTTTGAATAAAATATGTTTTTACATCTTAGGCTGTTAAACAAAAAGCTGTGAAGTGTAGAGAAGAGAGAGCCTAGAAAGTAATGAAGTCAGTTGTTGGGAAAGCAAAAAGCATGTTATCAGGAAGTGTTAACAGAAGGAAGATTTAACAGAAGGAAGCAAAAAGGAGGAAACACGTTAGTTTTCAGATACTTACAAAAAAATCCATGCACAAGCTAACAAAATTTCCCACAAATCAAAGAAAATCCAAATATAGGAGTACTCAAGAACATTAAACAAATATCTATCTGCTGCTCAAAGGATAAGAAGACCTGACTTATGGGCAACCTTGAAAATGGTGGTTATGTGCAGCTGAAGAAAGAACATTATTTCCAGAAAGTACAACAGAATAAAGTTTGTAAAAGTGCAAAAGGTATAAAAATCAGTATGGTTAGTGAAATAGTGAGAATAAAAGAAGGAACAATAATAGTGTATATTTGCTAGGAAGTTATACATTATTCAGTTCATTTAGAATATGTGAAGTTAATAGCTTTATGTATGTTAACTCATGAATATCTTGATGAGGATGAGGAAAAGATTGCAGGCCACATAAAACAGTACCAATATTTATTAACTTTTTAATAGAATGAAAACTTTTCCCATCCACTCCCCTGCAATTGTGGAATTCCTCAAGGGTTAACTGAACATGATTTACCCTTTTGGTAAAACACCCAGCAAACTAGCTTTCTCTACTTAAATGTGGGTTAAGTATATTTAATATTAAACTAACAATAACCCTTTCAGTTTAACATGTTGTGCTAAGGCCATTTCTTGTTCACGCAAACTCTAAATTTGTTAGGGGCCACACCCTCCATAGAAGTATGATTTAGGTAATATTACTATGGATGGTATAATAGCCCTGAAATGCTTCCAATTGGTCAGGGTAAGATCTACTACAAGAATCCCCCACACACACATTTATGCGCAACCGCATATATGTGCAGCGCTGGGAAATAATTGAATTAATTCAATTCATACCCAGAAATGGCAGGAGAAAGGTGGATCGCGAGCAGACCCAGAAGAGGACGTCAATGAGAGAGGAGGAAGCCCCAAAGAGACCAGAAGCACAGTGGGGCTTTGCTTATGCTGCTCAGCCTCCCCAACTAACAACTGATGTGTGGGGTAGTGCAGCAGCAGCCATTCTCCAGCCCGCTCCAGAGCTTCAATTCTAGTTGTGGATATTTTTGGATAAAGTATTTTGGTATGGTCTGAAGAGAGAGTGGCAGAGAGGGCGTTTAAAAGGTGTTAAGAGGATGCTCCCCACTTTACACAATTTCACTTATGCACATTGGGGCCCAGAACATAACTCTTACGTAAGTGGGGAGTCGCCTGTATTTAACTTTTAGATTGTAAACCTGTAGGCAGGGACTGTCTTGTTTTACTTATTTAAATAGAGTAAACCACTCCAGGAGACTTTTTGGCTGAAGAGAAGAGTATATATGCTCTAAACAAACAAACAAAAAAGAAAGTGAGAAATACCCTCAGTACTAATAAATTTCTCACCATTTGGAGTGGCAGAAATTAACATGCAACTTATATTATGCCTATTGAACAGATAATTTATAAAGTTAGGAAAAAGGGTTCCACCTTTTTTCTTCACCTGGTTTCTGTGTCTTTAATGAGATCAACAACTTATACTGGCTGTTTCTGCTTGCCTGCTTGCAAAAAATGGTTCATTTGATGATATTAACAGGGGTTCATGTTGGGTCTCATTCCCTATAACGACACAAAATGATTTCTGCACATTATATGGTTGTTAAAGGATCAAGATGGCTTGTTTTTAAGGTCAACTGGGAAGCATAGCTTTCAAGGCTGCAATGAAAAGAGAAGAAATTCAGCAAATAAAGCATCCAGTCATAATCTCTCAGCCTAACTTACTTCACAGGATTGTTCTGAGGGTAAAATGAGAAGAGGGAGAATAATGTACACCACTTTTGAGTTCCTTGGAGGAAAAGAGGGATAGAAATGTAATAATAATAATCTGTAGAATCTAATGTCTACTCCAGTTTCTCATAATAACAGAGGAATGTGATTCTGCTGACTCACCATTAACATAGGACCATAAAATAGGATAAAAATATGTAATTTAATTAAAAAGAATAATTACCAGAGAACACTATAAAATAACAATACAAACTGACTAATTGATTTAGTTGGCAGTATACACTGCTTCACTTAAAGGTGCAGAAAGGCAATCAAAGCTTGAAAACCTACAGCTACCACAGTTCACAAGTGGAGGGTGTCACTCAAGGAATTTTCAGCTGTCCTTCTTTAATTCTGTTAAGAATGCATCAAACCAGTTCCAGACAAAGGTTTCTCTCATCTTGCACTCAGATTTCTCTTTAAGGTAAAACACCTTCCACCTGAGTAAGCAGAACAGAACTCCACACTTTCCGGACAATATATCATTCAGAACATCTAGTGACATCAGACATAGGAGTGGGATACCCAAGTCCCTTCAGGTAATAAAGGCTTTTCACAATTTAATTGAAAACACAGTAGGAAGGAGAAAGAAGGCTGGACTATTATCTTTCCCTTGAGGAATGTCTGCTCCCTTTGACAGCCCAGCTATTAAGCGTGGAGGAAACTGGGCAAGTTAGAAAGGAACAAACAAATGTGACAAACACTTTGATTACTCATCTGTGAGCAAGTAAGCAACCTTCTTTGCCTCTAGATGTGGTTTCCACATATTAACTGGTGAAGTGAAATCTTCAGTTTTAACTTGGATATTTGGCATGCCATCTGTTATGCCATAGCTTGGGTGCTGGGAGAGTGTTTCCCCTACATTAGTTACTAGAACACTCAGGACAAAATCAAATCCACTTGTTCCATTAGTACAAGGATTTGCATTTGTGCAACGTAACTTTCCCTCACCCCACTGACTCTCCCCCATTGCCTGAGTGTGCCCCACATGCTCACCAAATCTGCTCTGGATGGTTGGGGAAAATACCAGAACAGATTAGGGGATGTGTGGTGAGGGGGAGGAGAGGGAGAAGTTCTGTTGTCTACCAAAAAGTATTTGTTCTGGTGAAACAAGTGTGTCAAATACCACCCTCACATTAAAAAAAAACTATTTTCTGACTCATGTGCTTTATACATCTGGCAAACAGGGCTGAGACACTATCAGAACAGTTTGGGAGGCGAGCTTGGGGAGGCGAAGAGTAATGGGGACTCTGGCCATGCAACAGCGGGTGTCATGCTCTTGTTGTCGTCCTAAATTTGTCAGATGAACACTATCATCCAATCTGGGACCACATAGTAAACAAAATGACATTACATAGGCAGATTGGCAAATAAAACCAACCGAGTTTTCTGGATGAATCATGTATATAATCCCAACTAATCATAAATTTTAGTGAATAGGGTTATCAAAACATGGTGCAGCCATTCAGATTTGACTGCATCTGATATAACAGAGCACAGCCAATGTTTTCTGAATAGGCAAGCAATTTTAAAACAATCACAAAGCTGTTCACATATACACTGGTTTGCATTTTCAGGACATCATTCTACAATTAAAATGTGAGCCCCAAATATACACACACCCAACTGAAACTCACTTTTGTCACTCTAGGCATGTAAGGTTGGCATGACCCTCTCATGACCAAGTATTCCCAATTAGCTACTGGTAAGTACTGTAGACCCCCTGTTTTTCAAAAGCCAAGCCATGCCCCCCCTACTTTTGAAATGTTTTATATTTCTCTGGTAGTTTTTGTTACATGCATGTTGCCACAGACCCCCGGGGTGGGTTACGCAGAACCCCTGGGGTCCACGGACCATCAATTGGAAACCACTGTTCTAGACTGAAGGCTAGAATGTACTAGAACCTAGGCCCCTCAGGAAATAAGTCTCTCATATGCAAGATCTCGTGTTTCCACCCCCACCCACAGCCCACCAATACAGCTGGGGATAAACTCCACCCCTTCCCCTGCCTGCATCCTGCTATTCCCCAGCAGCAGCAGCAACAATGTATGGACATTAGACTCCACAAAAGGAAAATTAATCATTATTTTAGCATGCCTCCAAAGCGAGGGGTGTGTGTTTAAAAACCTGAAAGAAAAATGGCAGCACACAAAAGGGACTTACAAGCAAGTTTAAAAATATTTACAAACAACATTAGGACCAGGCTTTTTGTACACTGAAGGCAGAACCTTACTCAGAATATGACAACATTGTAATTAATTACTGTGTCAACAAAGTGTTACTTCCACCATCCTCAGAATCAAAACTACTAAATGTTGAGGAAGAACTGCTTATCAGTTATACACCGCCCTTCTTTCTTATTGTTTACTGCATCACAGTTTCCCACAACCCATAATTAACATTACTAAATTTTTCGCCTATAATTCAATGCTTTACAATAGTACATTTCATATTACTTCTTATTTTAGTACTTCCACATACTACATGGTTTGGATGTCCTAAAACAGAATGAAGCTTTCTGTGTTTTCGTATCTGTGTGCTACGTAACACAAAACATTTGGGACTATGGGACTTTAAGGTTGTATTATTGGAGATGCAGGTGTTCAGTGATAAACAATCAAGACAGAAAAATGTAACTTTGAAAAGTTTATTTGATGAACTTCTAAAATTACTGCATTACCATTTTGTATGCAATTTATCATTTAGAAAGCATCTAACATTCTAAGTAATGTTCAGAAACTAAAAACAAGTCAACCACTCATCAAGGGATTACAAGAAAATGACCTGAAACAAAAGGAAAAGGGAAAAGCAGAGGGAAGCAAGCAAATTCAGGAGCTGACTCATAAAGTAAAACCACTGATTTTAAAGGGTGTGCACACTTGTGAAGAGAACCATGACCTGGCGAATGGAAGGCAGATTGAGAGTATATGGCTAGAAATTGTAGGAGAGAGAGGCAGCAGTGACCTTACTATGTGTGTCTGCTAAAGACCACCAAGCCGGACTGAAGACTTGGATGATGTCTTACTAGAGCAGATTAACAAACATTACAAAAAGGAGAGATATAGCAGTCATGGAAAACTTCAACTACCCTATCATCTGTTGGAACTCCAACTCTGCCAAGAATTTAAGGCCCAACAAATTCCTCCATTGTCTTGCTGACAATTTCAATTCCCAGTAGGTGGAAGAAGCAACAAGGGGATCAGCTACCTTAGACCTGGTCCCCACCGAAAGGAACTGATTGAGGAAGTGGAAGTACTTGGAAACGTGGGAGGAAATGATCATGTCCTCCTGGGTTTCATGATACAGAGGCAAGGAAAAGCTGAGTGCAGTCAGCTATGCACTAAAGGCACATTGAAAAGTGGGAGAAGCTGAATGTCCAGTATAACTTGGTTTACTAAAATAATATGTGAGCATCCTAACATACTGAAATTCTAGAATAACAAGATAAACAATAAATATGCATAGCTATACTCAAAACCAAGATATACACATTTCTGATCAGCAACAAAGCATTTTTTGAATAGTTCAGAACAGTGTTAGAAACTGAGATATGAAAGCTAGGAGCTACCGGTAAATGGCACCTTAAACCTAGGTTTATGGGCGCAACAACAGAAAGTCTAGGTGCGGGTTTTTTTATAACAAGAATACAAAGGGGGAAGTGAATGAAACTGCAGCTAAAATATTATGTTCATTTTTCACATGATCTAGTCCTTCCCCTGCCCACCCCCCTAATATTCTTAAGATGGTCTCTTTTTCATTCTTCAGAGATAAGCTGGAAATGGGGAGGCAGAAAAAGGTCCTCCTTTCCTTCCACTCCACAGTTTTAATCTGAAATCTTAGGCGTCCAGAGCTCAGAAACTGCTCTTGCTAATGAAAAATGCACCTAGAACAATGAGAGTTTCAAACACTGGTTCAGAATAAATTCCCAACCAATCATTTAAAAAAAGAAATTGAAGTTGGAGAAGATGCCAAACTATTTTCAGATTTACTTTGTGCTCCAAAACCTTTTGAAGAACTGAGTTGTAACTTTTAATAGAAGTACGGTTTTAGAACAAACACTTTGTTCCTTTTTCAAAATAGAAAATTGTGCTCTATAGTCAAAAATTGTAGTTGGCTGCAAACTACCGTTTACTTTGTTGTGGCTTTTTGACCAGAAGGTGACCTTTAAAATGCTATGCTTTTGGTTGCAAAGCAAAAATGTAGGCTGTAAAAATGTGTCACTGTAATTAATCATATAATTAGGAGTATCACTGCTGTGCTGGTCCTGAAGCTTATACATACCCAATTAAAAAAAATGCTCTAAAAATAAACATTGCCCATTATCTCTCATTGTTATACAGTCTGTTGAGAAAGTGTAGAAATAAATACCAAAAATCTCAACAACTGTAAACAGAGTGACATGCATCTTGTAAAAATGAATATCGATCAAAGCCCACTCCCCATGTTCTCCCTGAAATGGCTTATAATTCCGTGCCTCAAAAGAGGAAATAGGTTATCTTACTCCAAACTTATTCAAAGCTGAATCCTGTCATACCCCTGATTAGGAAGCCAATTTGGTTCTGCTCCCTCTTGTGACTGTGAGCCTCTCCAAAAGGTCTCACATATCCCATTCCCTTCAACCTGTTTACCTTGATGTCATTGCTCTGCTCACAAAAGGAGCTAAACATCCTTGGTGCTGCTATGACAATGAGTTAACCTCAAGGAGCACTAGAAAATGAGAGCCCTACCATTTACTGTGGGAGCAGCATCAAAGTAAGCAGGTGGAGGTGGGAGGGTGTAATATTTGCCTAGTATTTGCCTCGGGTGTATTAGCAGGACGCGGGTGGCGCTGTGGGTAAAAGCCTCAGCGCCTAGGGCTTGCCGATGGAAAGGTCGGCGGTTCGAATCCCCGTGGCGGGGTGCGCTCCCGCTGCTCGGTCCCAGCGCCTGCCAACCTAGCAGTTCGAAAGCACCCCCGGGTGCAAGTAGATAAATAGGGACCGCTTACTGGCGGGAAGGTAAACGGCGTTCCGTGTGCTGCGCTGGCTCACCAGATGCAGCTTTGTCACGCTGGCCACGTGACCCGGAAGTGTCTCCGGACAGCGCTGGCTCCCGGCCTCTTGAGTGAGATGAGCGCACAACCCTAGAGTCTGGCAAGACTGGCCCGTACGGGCAGGGGTACCTTTACCTTTACCTTTTTATTTGCCTCATCAGTCACTGAGGTTCATATTTTAAGCCAAGGAATATGAACTTTGGGCAACATCTCTATAAATGAATCATTCCATTAGCAGCATTTGGGAACAAGCAGCAACTACAATCCTTTTTGGCACAGATCAAGTTTTGAGACCTCATTACTCCTTAAATAAAGTCAAAATTTCCCAAATAAATAACTTGGGAGAAAGTGTAATTAAATGGCTTGCTAAAGGAAAACAGCCAAATTCTGATTTCATCTGCTGCCCAAAGCTGTTTCATTTCATTTGGTATTAAATTCTACTTATAACCTAATACCCTCTCCTAAACTTATATGGACACCCCACTCATCTCCCATCTAGGCACTGATCAAGCTTCACTTCGCTATATAATCTCTAGGACTGAGGTTGGAGGATGGATGGCGGCTAACGGATTAAGGTTGAATCCTGACAAGACATAAGTATTGTTTCTGGGGAACGGGGCGGGTGGGTGTGGAGGACTCCCTGGTCCTGAATGGGGTAACTGTGCCCCTAAATGACCAGGTGCGTAGCCTGGGAGTCATTCTGGACTCACGGCTGTCCATGGAGTCACAGGTTAATCCTGTGTCCAGGGCACCTGTCTACCAGCTCCATCTGGTACGCAGGCTGAGACCCTACCTGCCTGCGGACTGTTTCGCCATAGTGGTGCATGCTCTGGTTATCTCCCGCTTGGACTACTGCAATGCGGTCTACATGGGGCTACCTTTGAAGGTGACCCAGAAACTACAACTAATCCAAAATGCGGCAGCTAGACTGGTGACTGGGAGCGCCCACCGAGACCACATAACATTGGTATTGAAAGACCTACATTGGCTCCCAGTATGTTTCCGAGCACAATTCAAAGTGTTGGTGCTGACCTCTAAAGTCCTAAATGGCCTTGGCCCAGTATACTTGAAGGAGCGTCTCCACCCCCATCGTTCAGCCCGGACACTGAGGTCCAGCGCCGAGGGCCTTCTGGCGGTTCCTTCACTGCAAGAAGCAAAGTTACAGGGAACCAGGCAGAGGGCTTTCTCGGTTGTGGCACCTGCCCTGTGGAACACCCTCCCATCAGATGTCAAGGAAATAAAGAACTATCTGACTTTTAGAAGACATCTGAAGGCAGCCCTGTTTAGGGAAGTTTTTAATGACTGCTGTTTTAATGTATTTTTAATGTTTTGTTGGAAGCCACCCAGCCCGATGTGCGCGGTATAAACAACCAACCAACCAACCAAACAAACAAATAAATAAATATATAATTTATCACTGGAAATGCCCCAAACAAATCCACCATAAATGCAGCTCTCAAGTGGAAGTACGTGGGGACTTCCGGGTTGGCGCCATTGTTTAATGGCGGATTCCCTCCGAGCTCCGGAGGGAATCGGCTCCGTAGCGTCTGGGTCTGGCCGCTGCGGCGAAGCGGAGACCCTTAAAATCACAGGCGCGGATGCCTGTGAACATAGAGACTCGGCGGGCACCATTTGCGCCCCCCCAATCCGCGACGGAGCCTTTTTAAAGGCTTCGGAACGGAGGCAGGGTGAGGCGTGGTGCTGAGAGTACTCCCTCGCCTACGGAGTGAAGCCGCAAGCCATTGACAGAGAGCGCCAACTTCTTCCAAGACCGACTGGACTCTAAAACATAAACCCGTGAGTAATACGGAGATTGGAACCTTAAAAAATTTAATTTTGGATTTGGAACGAGCGGGAAGGGGCTAAAAAGGAAGTCACCCCCCCCTCTTTGTAAACAATTTAAAGCAAAGGACTGGGCAGCTAAGGTCGAGAGAATCTGCTTCTTGTTTTTTAATGAAAAGATCCTGACTTCACGGTTTTGACACTATAAGAAGATTTACTGGAGGATAAAAAGAATTTGGGGAGCTGAAATTTCACCCCCCCCCCCGAGACCCGGGAACGTCCTATGAGAAAGCCTGTTGTATGGAAGATTTTGACAGCTGTCAAGTGAGCTGTTAGTCAGCTAGTTGTCAGCTGGAAAAAGAGAACATTGTTTCTGCTGTTTCTGCTGGTTTATTTGGTACAACTTTGTTGAAAACAAGGAGGGCTGATACAAAATAACTGGACTTTTGGTTTTGAGCTGAAAGGAACATTAAGGAACTAAAACCCCCCTAGAGGGGTAATAGGGACACTACATTACAAAAATGACTGGAGTATGTAAATTCCAAGCAGAATTGGACAGAGCACTCGTTCTCTTGGGAAACTTGAAAGATGAATACAATGCTTTGTCTACAAAGGTATCACTACTATACTGGACAGTAAACAACAGTTTTGAGCCTGATAAGGACTTGAAACAGGAAGCCTATTCAACTGAACAAATAAATGAAACTGAAAGTGTAGAAACGATGGAGCAATGTGTTGTTTTTGAAGAAAATGAAGGAGGAGCAGGAGATTTGCAGGAGTTAAAGGAGAGTTACAATATGAGGCCTGACATGAGGATAAAAAAGGACAATAAAAATTGGATGTGGAAAGCCTGGTCTGAATGGGAGTCTGGAAAATGGAGAGATCTCCTCTGGAGGAGATCTGAAGACCTGAGGATTACAAATTTGTTGAAGGTGAAAGCTGGAGCTTTGGGGACATTTGGATCTGTAAGAAATTTGAAACAAGAGTTGGAGCACCCCATAGGCTTTGCTTTTAAGTATGGAGGACTGGCTGGAAGTAACATGGATTCTGTTGGGCCGGAGCCCCTCCGAGACTTGGGGCTTAACATCAAGGACCATCAAAGAGACCGGCAGAAAGGAACTGAGAGAGATATAAGGGCCTCGGACGTGAGATCTCCAGGCTAAATAAATAACATAAAGACTGATGGATATTGGTTGGGGACTGGAACCGGGAAAAGGGTGGGTGGAGGTTGGGAATCCAAAGGGTACATAAGGATAATTTGCTTTTTATATTTTGTTAGTGGTAAGGAAATTGGGTAAATCGTGGAAGGGAAATTTCGGTCGACTTTAGGAAAAAGGTTTAAGAATAATTAATGAGGTATAAGTATTGATGTGTGTTTTTAATAAGGTAAAATTGGTTTTTTCTTTTTAAATTAATTGAAAATAAGACTGTTAAAAATAAATTGAGGAAATGGAAAAAAGAAGCAAAGTAAAACAATAGTATGTTAGAACAAATGTTTAAGTTAAGGTAAAGAAATAAGTTAAGGACTTGCTGAACTGACAATTTAAATTGGAATACAAGAAGGGGAGGTGTGAGGAGGTCTGAGAAATAAGGTTAAGAATAATAAGTATCAGAAACTTTATGTGTTTTTTCTATTTTTTTGTTGTTTAGTTTTGAATATTATGTATTTTTGTGTTTTTTTGTTTTGTTTATTTCTTGTTCTTGTTTGTTGTGTGTTTCTTGAAAATGCCAATAAATATTTAATAAAAAAAAAACAAGTGGAAGTACGTGAAAATGCTCAAAGCTTCACTACATTTCACATGTGGAAATGTAATATAAAGGATGCTATTAGAACATTACAATATAAGCCATTGAAATGTCATTTGGATGATGCCTACTGTAGTGGGGAAAATGAGTTCTTTACATTGACTCATCACCAGGTGACTTCCCAGGTTGATTTTTCCAAGACTGTTTCTATACACTGCTGCCCAGAATGCAAAGGTATCTTGTGACAGCATGAGGGGAGGGTTTCCCTTTCTAATGCATAAAGTGAGGCTTCTGTTGCAAATGTCAGTGAACACTTGTCACCACATCTGTGGGTGTGTCAAGTAGACACAAATGTGAGAAATTTGGGGTCCTCTATATGTATATTTATTTCAGAAAAAAATTATGCCAAGTAATGGAGCTGGTTCAGCTTTCTCTGCTTCACTAACATACAAATTAGAAAGAACATGTCACGCAGATACTAAATACAATAAGGCTGGCCATGTGTCATATTTTGCACAAAACAGTCCACTATTTGAAGAGCTGCCAGAGGACAGTCGTCTATTTGAAGGTGTCCTCTGTTTGAGGGCTGCTCAGTTTAAGGATAAGGAACCATAAAAAGGAGCACTGAAGTTGCCTATCAACTGTCAGACACACAAGTCATCTGGTGCCTTCCTCACTATGGTGAGTTGTATTGTATATCTAAATTTGCAACTATAAATATAAATTATAATAGACAAATTGGTATCCCTTTTAGTCCTCCTCTAGGGTGGCATAACTGACCACCCTAAATGCAAGCACATTTTATTTTTTTCCAAATTACATTCATCCCCCCCCATTGCATTATCTACTACCAAGTACTGACAAAAGTTTTTAAAAGCACCATACAGTGCAATCTTAAGCATGTTCCTTATTTATTTATTTAGTTAGTTAGTTAGTTAGTTAGTATACCACCCTTCATCCAAAGATCACAGGGCAGTTCACAAATTGTAAGCCCCACCAATAACTACTCCCCTCCCCTTCCTACCAGCAATGCAGAATGGGGATTGGGATTGTTCCAAAAGGTATTATGAATTAAATTCTGAATTATCTTCAGTATCGCCTCTAACAGGATATTTAATTGAGACTACCTACAAGAGACTAATGTGCAAGCATTCTGTAATCTTGTTTAGTAGTGCATTCATATATTACAACATATTCAAGGATATGTAGACCTCAATGGAAGTCATATAGTAAGTGATGGATTTACACATCACATGTGTCCAGATTAAAAATCAGCTATTTGAGCAGCATCCTCTGATTGCAAGCAGAAGTAAATAACAATTTAAGATAAAACTGGAACACTATTATAAAATCACAATGATTAAAAATAAAGAATCTGCTAAGAGTACTGTCTGGTTCAGTACAAACGAAGAATAAGAAGTGGTTGCCATGGAAACAACCAAGGCATGCAGGCAGCATAAATACAAGAAAATGCAACTGCTACTGAACAATGAATGGGTGCAACACAGTGTTTGCAAAGGGTGTATGAGAGAGAGAGAGAGAGAGAGAGTGTTAGACAGTGAAATGCAGAGTTATTTTAAAAGGTAACATTTGGAAGCACTCTCACAGAATTTTGTAGAAATACTATCACAAACTATGTGACAAAGCCAATGTTGAAATTCACAGGCTAAGGATTTATTGTTTTAAGCTCAAAGTGTGTCTTAGAATAGTTTTGTTCATGTAAAGTCATGATCATATTTTTATCATAATCAAAAGCTTAATGCTTTCCTACTGACAAACGCTATGTCTGCTACTCGCCTGTTTGAGGGCTGTCTTATAATAAGGAGGGTCATGTCACAAAACAGAAAGAAAGAAAATGAGAAAAGCCAATTGGTACAAGAAAACAATTTATTGAAACTGGATTTTAATCTTCTAGATTAATTTCCAGTGCTTTTCACACATCAGCTATTTTCCTCATAGGAATTCACTCTCAATAGCTCCATGAATATCTATTTTAAAAGGAGGAGGGGAATTTGAGCCAGCTTCTTTATCTAAGATGACTTCAGCAGGAAAAGAAAAATCCCAAGTTCATTTCTACTGGCAGGCTGAATGGAGTTCCACTCAAGTGATGTTTGCAAGTGGGTGGAGATGCTTACTGGTGTCACCCCTTTTCCATGGGCCTTTTGCGCCCCTCCCCCCCCAAAATTATGTTCTAGAGCACGGGTGTCAAGCACAAGGCCCGCGGGCCAAATCCGGCCCGCCAGACCTCGTCATGTGGCCCGTGGCATCAAGGGCGAGGAAGCGAGCTTCTTGTCCTTTTTACTGGTCCCGACCCAGATTTTAGGGTCCGCACTCCGGCGGAGGCTCTCTGCCTTTCTAAAAAGTGACCCATGCGAACAGCCTTCCCTGCCTGCTTGCAGACAGGGCTCCAACCGACATGCCCCGTCGGCGCTGCCTACTGGCGGGTCCCGCAACTTTCGCCTGCCTCGCGGGCCGGGCAAAGAGGCTTTCTGCTCGCTCGGTCCAGTCCGGAGCTCGCTGCAGAGGAGGCAGTCCCGCGAAGCCGAGCTCGGAGCCGGCTGCCTCCGCCCCTCGCAGCCTCCCAGGCGCGGCAGTTCGAGGGGGCGGGTCGCGCGTGTGGCAACTTTTGGAGCCCAAGAGAGCCGCGGAGGCAGGGAGCGAGAGCCATGCTTGGAATGCCGCTCGCTCACTCGCTCAGGCCGCAAGAAGAGGCCACTGCGGCGCTGCAGCTGGCGAGGAGATGGCCAGGGGCGCGGGCGGTGGGGCCAGGGGCTGGCTGGGGGTCTGGTGGGTAAGTAGTGGGGCCGGCAGGCGGGGAAGGGAACGGCGGAGGCGAGTGGAGAGCGGGGACCTGGCGCAGGTCCTGCCACAGGCGGCGCGCCCCGGCTGGGCTGGGAGAGGCGAAGCTGCTGCCGGTTCAGCTGCGCAGAGTGGGGTGGAGGGAGCCGGGCGGGCGGGCGGTGTGCCACACCACAAAGCAGGGGCGCCTCCCACCCCGAAGAGGACCGCGCCGGCATCTGGGTGGCTGGAGCAAAGTGGAAGCCTGCCAGCAACTTGGCTGCGGGAGCCTGGCTATGAAACACTGCTCCCCTCCCCACGCCAACACATCGGCTTTCTCCGGGCCGGAGGACTTGGCGGATAGCCCCCTCCCCGGGAGCAACTGCAGCAGCTCGGGGCCCCAGCAGGACATCCTGGCCACCTGCGCCCGCAGTGCCGCTGGGGCTCCCTTGCAAGGAAGAAACTGCTGCTGTCCAAACTGCAGCTCCGTATCCTCCGACTCCTGAGTGCGGCGGCTTCCGCTCTGCTCTGTTGGGACAGGCTCCTGTCTCCTCCCCGTTGGAGCTCCAGTCTGCCTGGAAGCCCATCTCGTCATCTTTTTAAAAAATCATTATTATTTCTTCTTCTATTCTTATTTAAAATCATACTGGAATAGGTATATTAAATAGTGTATAGGTTCAAGACAACACACACCAGTGCCTAAGGAAAAATAACTTTGATAAAGTCCTACAGATACAACCGGCCCTTTGAGGGTGACCAAACTGCTGATGCGGCCCCCCGATGAATTTGAGTTTGACACCCCTGTTCTAGAGGATTCAGAAACCTCTCCAGCAGTCTAAGAGGCAGAGCAAGCAGCTTCAAAATTGTTTTCTACCCTTCTACGGTTTGGATCCTCCAGACTATCTTAAGTCCCATCCTTGAATGAAATGTGCCCTTCCACTTGCGGAAGTTTACTTAGGATTCAAGTCAGTAAGTTTTTACTCATTTTTCATATACAAGAAGATTAAATAGAAAGAAAAGAGAATAGATAAGAAATGGGCATCCACGCTGGACTTGGCTCCTATTAATATTTTGAGCTATCCCTTTTCTTTCATTATAGGGGTGTAGATATATTACACACACACCCCTGACAAATGAGGATAACATTTCATGCAGCAGACAAAAGTAGATTCTAGTTCATTAAAGTTAATCACACTACATTATGTTATGCATGGTATCACAAGAGTATTTGCTGTTTTTGCAGTACGTATTCTACTGCTATTTGCAACCAGATGGGCTATGACCAGGAGAGGAGTGTGAAAGAAAAGGCCAGCGATCTGTGTGGTGAAGGGAATTTGCAGCCTCAAGTCACATCTATGATGTCAGTCAGTATATTCTCCTGGGGCAAAAGCAATTATTGCTTAGATAGCTACCAGGCCTGGTTAGCTAGGAGTACAGCAGAAAGGACTTGGGCTTGAATCCTTTCTCTGACAGAAGGCTTTCAATTCAGTTGAGATTCTACTGGTGGAAAGAGGGGAGAGGAGATATTTCCAATGAAAAAGGGAAGATAATATCCTCCCTGAAGTCTTCACTCTGTTCCAGAGTATTACCCAGTCCTCCTGATAAGATTTGTAGGTTAGGGCAGAAGGGGTTGCATGAGGAATAGAAATAGACAAAAGTTGCCCTCTCCCATTTCAATAGTGGCAACATTCTGTGAGCACACCTCTACTTAAAGCGTGCTGCCACTGGTGGAACAGTATCTAAGCTTAATCATTAATTTGCACAGGAAAATATATCTGGAGTTGGGAAGAGAAGATATGAGTAGAATTGATTACTGTTGTTGTTCCCATTTCCCTATCCTCCCCACTGCATATGTAGTGGGTAGGCAAACTAAGGCCCGGGGGGCCGGATCCGGCCCAATCGCCTTCTAAATCTGGCCCGTGGACGGTCTGGGAATCAGCGTGTTTTTACATGAGTTGACTTCACTGACACCAGTATCTTTTATTGCTGACCTATTCGTGACTCTGGCTCCTGACAGTATATTACTCTTTTGTCATTACAGCTAGTTTTAAACATAGACAGTTACCCCTCCCTTATGTAGAACATTTTTCTATGCCAGCATTTTACGAAACCACAAGAGTGGGATTTAACTCAAAAAGACAAATAACATGGTAACACAAATATTGGGCAAAGTTTTGTCTTTTTATTCAAAGTTTTGTGTTCTATTCAGAATATACCACCTTCTCAGAAAAGTTTGATGAAGGATCACTTATATACAATAAGAAAGTAACCAAATCCATGGTTGGATCACAAACATATGTACTGAATGTCAGGAAGATTTTTAGAAATATGAGTCACAAGTGCATAAGATAAACAATAATAATGACAGCTAGGATTACAAAATATATTTGTGTGGGAGGACACATTCATCACCATCTAGGGATAGGCAAATCCTTCATTTTCAGTTTCTCCCAGTGTTTTCATCCTCCATCATTACCACCCCCACCCACAAGAACAGATGAGTGAAGAGATGAGGAATCCACTAAATCTTTCAAGAAACAACCATGATGTATGGCCATATGGATTTCAATGTAAATCTAAAATATCTAACAAGGTACAGTGGTACCTTGGTTTATGAACTTAATCCGTTCCAGAAGTCCATTCTTAAACCGAAACCGTTCTTAAACTGAGGTGCACTTTCCCTAATGAGGCCTCCAGCTGTCCTTGCCCTTCCACCATTCAGATTCTGTTCTTAGACAAAGGTAAAGTTCGCAAACCGGGAGACTACTTCCGGTTTTGCGGAGTTCATAAACCAAATAGTTTGTAAATAGGGCCGTTCTTAAACTGAGGTACCACTGTATTTATTAAATTGATACCTTTATTTTTAAGTAATGAGCAGATAACATAATTAAAATGTTGGTCTTTAAAAATATTATGTAAAATAATACCTTCTAAAATGTGACTTAATTCAACAGTCTTACTGTAGTAGTTCCCCTGATATTGCTCTAGTTGCCAATCTGTTGCACACTAGCCTTCCTAATGACCTACTTGCTGTTCCTCCTGAAATCCCTGATGTTCCTGACACCACTACTGTCTGACTCTTACCCCTTTCTGCCACTAATCCTCATCCCTGCCCACATCAGTTAAGATATTGAGCAAAGTCACTCTTTCCTTTTCCAGCATGAAAGTATGATGTAGGCGGGTCATACCCATTTTACATTTCCTGTCCCTCAGGCACTCGTTCTCCAGAGACAAGTGCTATCTAATCCAGCAAATTGGCAAATTATATGTTTTAGCCCATCTCTATATACAGCTGCTGCAACTTCAGAAACTACAACTTTATTGGTTACAGATGTGAGCGGTGTGACTTAGGCATTGGGTGAAGCCAGACTATATCACAACTCCTGCCCATCTGCAGGGAGTCCAACTAAGGGTAAACTACCAATAGGGAGAGCCCTATGACTTACATGAAATAGGGGCACCCCGAGGAGTCACCGTTGGAATAGTGGTATTGTCCTAGCCCACATCTGGGCCTCAGACAGAATCCACACCCCTGGATCCCTTTAACAGGATACCCTTAATAAGGAGGGGCAGGTGGAGGCTGCAACTTCCCCTCCATCCAAAGAAAGGCTTACCCAGTTCCTAACCTCACAAAGTTGTAACGATTGCTGCGAGGAAGGCGACAACCAAATTGCTGGAGCCAATTTGCCAATTGGAAAAATTCCTGCCTGGTCCCAAAAATATGGTGGCCAAAATTAGTCCATAGCCAAGTTGTATTGCAGCAAAGCTGAAAAAGAAAGCAGGTGGGCAGGAGATCTGGCAAAAGGCGAGAGAGGGCAGTCTCCCGGATGCGCCATGGTTTAAATTTCCTGCAGATAGGCCCCCGCTGGTGCTGATTGGTCAGTGGGGCCTGTCCCTCTGGGTGGGCTCCACCCAGTGCCGTCGACGGGGCCACATCCCGGCGAGGAGGGTGGCAATCTCCTGCCCCTGGCCGGATCCTGAGGCTTGGCCACAACACCACCTGCCTAACAAGGTAAGTGGACTTATCTAAATACATTTGACAAGATATATTGTGGTTCATATTGGTTTTAATTGTGAAACATTTATCGTGACATTTTAGATTTTGTGTTTTCTATTGAAGTAAGCGGTCCAAGCATGAGATAAGGGTTAAATTAGCAACAGAACAAAATCTATATTTAATAAATTAATGAAATTTTATGGCATTTTTATAAATAAATAAATGTATGTCTTTCTGTTTAAAAATAATAATAATTTTTATTAGTTTTACAAAATAAATCTCACATTTAACACATTAAAATTCTGAAATCAAACAAGGTTCTTCAGCATAATAAATGGAATTTCTGAAACACCAAGCAGAAACTTCAAATACTGAAAATCATCAAATCTCTGTCCCTTCCTCTACAGATAACACATACTCTTCTGGAATGTGTCTTAATAAACTAAATGAGAGGTGGAAAACCTATGGTCTTCTAGTATAGCCAGCAGTTAAAAATCTAGAAAATCATGGGTTTCTCATTTGGCCTAAATAAAACATAATACTGTATGATCTGTATCTCTCTTCAAAGGGGATAGGGCTACGATTAACTTCAACAATTTATTCCAAAAAATTCTACAAACATTGAAAAAAATCTATAATTTATTTCAATACATTGAAGTTAACCTAGAGATTATACAAATGTTACTACTTTTTTTTCTTTCTTTTTACTACTTACCTAATTTGACCAAAACAGCAATATTTAGATTTGTTATATAGAAACAAACATGGCAGTCTCAGTTTTACTGCCTCGAAGGTAAAATTTATTTTCTTAGAGAACTTCAACTTCTTTAGAATACACATCTGTCTAGTATTATGTAATAAGAAAAACATCTGCCTGTCTAGCATTAGTAATTGTGGAATACATGTTATCAGCCAATTTCTTTTCAGATGAAATTCTCAACTGAAAGCAATAAACCAGATGTGACCACCTCCTAAAAACAGCATTTTTTTGTAGTCAACAACTATTTTGCCAACTCTTTTCACATGCACATAAAAATGTGTTGCTTTAGAATAAAGATCGTGCTGCTCCAACTTCTCAGAGTTAACAGTATCTGCATGACTTAAGTAACAGAGAAAACAAGACTAAGCAAAGCTGCTACTGAGCATTACACATATTCTTGATGTTATTTTAAAACAAATGTAAGCTTCACTTTTTGCATACAATTTTCATCATTTTATTTTGATTAAGAAAACAAAGAACCCCCTGTTCTTAAATTGCATTGTTTTATTATCAGCCATACACTTTGTGGCCTTGCTGAATTGCATATGTGTTTGCACTTCCCAATAAACACATCCAGTCCTTATTTTCTCCTTTTTAGTCAAAATTCCCCATTCCCTTTAGGTGGGTCCTTTTGAAATGTCATGAACTTCTACAAACCTTTAAGCTATTTCATAAGCTTCAATTTAGTTTGTAGAGGACCATACTTTTCTTCCAAATAAGGAAAACTGTTTCTTTTAAAAAGATAAACCTGTATCAGGCCCTGACAACAAGCTTCCTTCCTTACCCTTTTTATTCTAACAGTTTAGAGCTCAAAATGTTTTAGCCTGACCTAGGATATACTTCAAGAGCTGGGGCATCTGGGTGTACATATCAGCAGCAGAGATTTATGATAACAACATAATCACTGTTTTGATTTAAATTCTCTACATAAAAATTCCAATGTTTGCTTCATTAAACTACAGTGGTACCTTAGTTCCCGAACGCCTTGCCTCCCGAACAAAAAGGCTCCCGAACGCCGCAAACCCAGAAGTGTTCCGGTTTGCGAACGTTTTTCGGAAGCCAAATGTCTGACACGGCTTCTGATTGAGTGCAGGAAGCTCCTGCAGCCAATTGGAAGCCGCACCTTGGTTTCTGAACAGTTTGGGGAGTTGAATGGACTCCCGGAATGGATTAAGTTTGAGAACCAAGGATTTCACTGTATTTGCAATCTTTTGTGGAAATTCATCACTAGTTCATATCATTTATTTGAAGTTACCTTCTCAGAGCAAAATAAGAAAAGTGTCTACCAGTTTGTATGAAGTTCATAGAATCATAGAATCTTAGAGTTGAAAGGGGTCGCAAGGGTTATCTAGCCACCCTCTGTAATGCAGGAAACTCAGCTAAAGCATCAGTGACAGATGACCATCCAACCTCTGCTTAAAAACCTCCAAAGAAGGAGAGTCCACCACCTCTCGTGAGAGTCTGTTCAACTGCTGAACAGCTCTTACTGTCACAAAGTTTTTCCGAATGTTTAGACAAAATCTCCTTTCTTGCAACTTGAAGCCAATACTTTGAAGACAATCCTATCAGTCTCCTTTTTTCCACGCTAAGCATACATAGCTCCTTCAAGTACTCTTCATAAGGCTTAGTTTCCAGACCCTTGATCATCTTGGTTGCCCTCCTCTGCACACGTTCCAGCTTGTCAACATCATTCTTAAGTTGTGGTGCTCAGAAATGGACACGGTATTCCAAGGGTGGTCTGACTAAGGCAGAATAGAGTGGTACTATTACTTCCCTGGATCTAGGACACCATACCTCTGTTGATGCAGCCTATAATAGCATTGGCTTTTCTTTTCTTTTCTTTTGCTGCTGCATCACACTGTTGACTCATGTTAAGCTTGTGGCCCACCAAGACCTCTAAATCCTTTTCACATGTACTGCTAGTAGGCCAGGTGTCCCCCATCCTATATTTGTGCATCTGGTTCTTCCTGCCTAAGTGCAGAACCTTACATTTATTTGTCCCTAATGAAATTTATTTTGTTAGCTTGCACCCAGTTCTCCAATCAGTTAAGGTCATTTTGAATTCTGATTCTGTGTTCTGCAGCATTAGCCACTCTCCCAGTTTGGTGCCATCTGCAAATTTGATGAGCACCCCCTCAATTCCTTCATCCAAGTCATTTATAAAGACACTGAACAACAACGGGCCCAGGACAGAACCCTGTGGTACCTCACTTGTCATGTTTTTCCAGGATGACAAGGAACCATTAATGAGTACTCTTTGGGTTTGGTCAGTCAACCAGCTACAAACCCACCTAACGGTTACTTTGTTCAATCCACATTTTATCAGCTTCCTCGCAAAAATATCATGGGGGACTTTGTCAAAAGCCTTACTGAAATCAAGATCCACTACGTCCACAGCATTTCCCTGATCCAGCAAGTTTGTAATTTCACAAAAAAAAATGAAAGAAAGAAAGAAATCAGATTGGTCTGGGATGATTTATTTCTGAGAAATCCATGCTGGGTCTTAGTAATCACAGCATCCTTTTTTAAATGCTCACAGGGCAACTGTTGAATTATCTGTTCTAGGATCTTCCCTGGTATCAATGTCAAGCTCACCAGTCAGTAGTTACCCGAGTCTTCCTTTTCCCCGCTTTTGAAAATGGGGACATTTGCCCACCTCCAGTTTGTAGGGACCTCACCTGTTCTCCAAGAATTATCAAAGATAATAGACAAAGGCTCTGAAATTGCATCTATGAGCTCCCTTAGGACTCTTGGGATGCAGCTCATCATGCCCTGGAGATCTGAATTCATTTAAAGTAGCTAGGGGTTCCCTTACTACCTCTTTTCCTGTCTTGGGCTGCAGCTCCCCCCTGACATCATTTATTCTGTTATCACCAGGTTGGGCATCACTTTCCTTTTGGGTGAAGGCAGATGCAAAGTAGGTATTGAGTAGTTCTGCCTCTTCTCTGTCACCCAACAGCATTTCCCCATGTTCCCTACACAGAGGACCTACCACTTGCTTGTTCTTCCTCTTACTTTGGACATAGCCAAATAAATCTTTTTTTATTATTTTTAACCTCTCTTGCAAGCTTGAGCTCATTTTGAGCTTTAGCCAGCCTGACTTCCCCTCTGCAACTGTTGGCTACTCGTGCATACTCCTCCTTTGTGATTTCCCCTTTCTTCCATTTCTCATACATGCCCTTCTTAACTCTCAGTTCATCTGTAAGCTCCTTATGCAGCCACACCAGTTTGCTTAGATGCCTCCCACTTTTCTTTCTTGGTGGTATTGTCTGCATTTGAGTCTTCAATATTTCTCCTTTTAAAAACTTGCATCCTTCTTGAGGATTTCTGACAATGGGTTCACACCCAGTAGCTCCTTCAGCTTTTCGAAATTGGCCTTCTGTAAGTCCAGAGTGTGTGTTCGACTACACTCAGTTTTCCCTTGCCTCTGTATCCTGAAACCCAGGAGAACATGATCACTTCCTCCCAAGTTTCAGAGTACTTCTACTTCAACAATCAGTTCCTCCCTATTGGTGAGGACCAGGTCCAAAATAGATGATCCCCTTGTTGGTTCTTCCACCTTCTGGGAATGTTGTCTCAAGCAACTAGTCAAAAAGTAAAGTCCAAATTAAACTTGATAATCATAACCTGCAAAACAACTGCTGTATTGCTCAGCAAATCACTCTAAGATGCATACAACACCTTCTGCCCTTCACTTCTTGTTTCCTGTAAGCAGAATAATCTCACAGCAAACATTACTTAATCTTATTAAGGGCAGAAAAGACTATTTCTAAAAATGCAGCAGTTCCTCACCAAAGACTCTGAGAAGTTAGCAGTTGGGAATAAGAAGACAGAGGCAGTTTTATGAGCTTGTAATTTATTTATTTTTTTAAGGAAGTAGATGGTTGGAAGAAATAGATTTACAGACATGGGATTTAAGTCATGGGACTAATGCTGTATAACATTAATAATCAGCAAAGGGCTAGCTAGTGATGTAATAACATTAATGGATTGCTTTTAATTTTTAAGGAAGGTGAAATCCAAGGTAGAGTGTGAAGAGCCCTCTAAACAAAATAGCAAAGAACTAGAGCAGATTACCGTATTTTTCACCCTATAGGACGCACCGTCCCATAAGGCGCACCTAGCTTTTTTGGGGGAAATAAAGGGAAAAAAATTATTTCCCCCCAGGCGCGGGGCTGGGGCGGGGGAGGCCCGAGCTTCCCCTGACCCCAGCCCCCAAACAGGCAGCTCTCTGCAAGCCGTGGGAGCCTAGCGCTGGCTCCCGCTGCTTGCTGAGAGGTCCGCGAAGCCTGGACGTGCTGATCTCAGCGCGCGCAGGCTTCGGCATGCTGGCAACTCTCCGCAAGCAGCGGGAGCGCTCCCGCTGCTTGCAGAGAGGTCCGCGAAGCCTGGGCGCACTGATCTCAGCGCCCGCAGGCTTTGGCATGCTGGCAACTCTCCGCAAGCAGCGGGAGCGCTCCCGCTGCTTGCAGAGAGGTCCGCGAAGCCTGGGCGCGCTGAGCTCAGCGCGCGCAAGCTTCCGCATGCTGGCAACTCTCCGCAAGCAGCGGGAGTGCTCCCGCTGCTTGCGGAGAGGTCCGCGAAGCCTGGAGAGCGAGAGGGGTCGGTGCCCACCGACCCCTCTCGCTCTCCAGGCTTCAGCGAAAGCCTGCATTCGCCCCATAGGACGCACACACATTTCCCCTTCATTTTTGGAGGGGAAAAAGTGCGTCCTATAGGGCGAAAAATACGGTAATAGCTTTACTAGAGCAGAGTACCAAACATTCAAAAAGGAGAAAAATAGTAATCATGGAGGACTCCAATTTCTCCAACATCTGTTGAGACTCAAATTCTGCCAAGTGTAAGGTCTGACAAATTCCTCCATTGCCTTGCTGACAATTTCATTTGTGGCAAATGAATGAAACACACGGAAGTGGGGAGATTGTGACCCTTCAAATCTTGTTAGCCTCCAGCTCCCTTCAACTATGGCCGATGGTTAGAGATGAAAGGAGTTCAGTTTCCCAACCCTTGCTATAAAGAAAGGTCTATGAGTATCTAATGGCTTATAGTGCACATATTTGAATGTCTGACAATTATCTGCTTGAAAACAAGTCTCTGGTCTAAGAAAACATGCACAGCTTGTTTACTGATTTATATATAGATTTTTAAGCTGCCTTTTAAGGGCATAGTCCTCACAAGGTGGCTTCTATAATACAAAATGCATTAATATGAGAGGTTTGAATAACAATGTAACAACATAAAAACTAATAATAACAATAATAACAATATGACAGTGCAGTCCCTGCACTGAAGTATTTATTTGTGCCAAAAGTGAGGAGTTGCCATACTAATTAGCCATTCAGATCTAATTTTTATGTATGCGCAGTTGGCGCACTAGGGTTCACATGTATGAATTGGAACAGTCATAGCCATTACTATTCTTCCGCTTGGTATTCACACCAGTGGACAGAACCTGACAAAATATACACATAGGACCTTTTTTGTCACTCCCTTCCATCACTCCTTCCCTGCTTTTTTCTACTCAGAGAATGTGTACAAGTATTTCTGTACCCATGTGTCACAACTTTTTTTAAAAAAAAACAAACCATAGGAAGTGTGCAAGAACAAATGTTACTAGAATATTTCACAATGTCTAATTTGAGGGGTTGGATTCCAGGAGTGGTGCACACTTTCTCTTCTGTGAATTCCATATATAACAAAAAAGCATTTTCACAGTGTTTTTTATATGTGGGTAGATTCCAACTAAGAGCAACTAATATAGCAACTAATCATTATAAATTTTGCCAATGTGAACAGAAACCAGAGGAACCAACAATATAAGTTATTGCGCTCTGGTTATCCATCTGACTTTGGAAATATGCAGAGCACGTTATTAGATATCACATTTTTGAGAAAATAAATATGCCTCGCATAAGAGAATGCTTGTTTCCAGGATCAGACTGAGGGAAACCATCATCATTGCAACCCCAAACTGAGAGCACTCTGGCAGAAACCAAAATAATGAGCTTGGATAAAGGATGCAAGGGGGGTTCCCTCTGCGGTTAGCTCCAAAGATGATGAGAGATAACTAGTTTTTAGTGAGAAAGCAAGGGAAAAACTCCAGTCCCAGCAAATTAAAACCTCAGGAATAATAGGCATTTTATTGTGATTCTATGTAACATCTTGGAAACTACACAAGATATCTTGCAAAGACAGCTTGGTGAAATCACTATTAAAAGTTTGTCCACTTTTCTAAGGTATGAAGAACCATCTACTCAACCAACAATTGCACGTAATTCAAGTGGAAGTTGGTATTGTTCCAAGTACAGATATAATCAGTTCTACATATATAGGAAAATGAACACACAAACACACACATGCATGCAGCAGTGTCCAGAAAGTCTTAGCTTATTAAACTAATGCTGGATGTTGGATCAGCAGCCTCTACACTACCTGATTCAATGTACATGCATTACCAAACCAAATATCGAACAGGTGACTTTGGGTGCATGTGGTGTATTCTACATTTCTGCGTATTCTACAGAATTCTACAGTGTCCATGAACAGTTAGTGTTGCAGCAAAGTTCTCTGAGCTGAGGCTTGTTAATTAACTTAAAAGGTGTTGTAAAGATTTAGCCCTTAGTAAGTCCTGAAGTTTTTTGCAGCTTTATATGAAAATCCAAACTAGAGAAGTATTACCTCCCCCACTCACTCTTGCTCGTTTCACAGTCCCACACACAACCATCCTACACTGCTGAAAAACATATACCCATTCCCCTTTAATTATCTGTCAAGCAGCAGTAAACAGGAAATGTTTTTTCTCAACTGCCCTGCCACTCTGGTTAAAAATGTACTGAACAGCAAAAAATGGACAGCAAAAGGCCACTGGACCATGGGAAATGTAGGTTTCCAAAAGGTTGCTGCATTAAATTGAAGAGGGAAGTGGTAAGTGATGGGAAGTGCTTTTGGGAACTTTGAAGGCTGGTGGGGAAGGGGTAGCCCTCAAATCTTACAAACCCAATCTCAACCTGGAACAATGTTAAGGATAAATTTGACTATGTACATGAGGTTGTTCACAAAGACAAAATGTGGTGTGCTGTGACACCTGCAAGACAATCTATGGCACTTAATATTGGCAGATCAGAGATGCTGTATCAGAAAAGCCTAAGAAACAAGTGCAAAAATTCACTCATCTCAAAGAACGTTACCTTTTATGGTAGAGATGAAGGATGGAGGCATCTAGCTAATTGTAGAGTTAAGAAAACCACAGTGTCTGACAACCATTTGCTGCCAGAAAAAGAAAAAATATTTAGCACTCTGGAGAAATCATGATTTCTAACCTTGCCTTGCAGAGTGCATATCCCCATCTAGTATCACAGAACTGTAGATTTGGAAGGGATCCCAAGGGTCATCTAGTCCAACCCCCTGCAATGCAGGAATAAATCTGTGTTACAAATATAAGCCACAGCTTCATGTCCTCCCCTCAACCTTGTCCTCCTCCAAAGAAGCCATAAGGAGATCAGAAGCTTCCCACTGTCATTTCAGTTTAACCACAAGTTTAGCGGAGTCTGTAACCTGAAGCGTATGTAACCTGAAGCATATGTAACCCGAGGTACCACTGTACTTGTAACCTCATAATTAGATTACTGTGATAAGGTTTATGTGGGGCTACCCTTGGTCTTAGCTTGGAAGCTGCAGCTAGTGGAGAATGCAACAGTTAGGGTGCTGAGCAGGGTACCTAGCTATACATGCAATACACCTTTTGTAAAGTGCTTTGGGATGCCTCTTGGGAAGTGACTCATGAATGAAATAAATAAATAATGCACCTTTGCAAATAGAAAAAAAAAACCAATAGCACTGGCTGCCTATTTGCTCCCAAACCATGCTATTAGCCTATAAATCCCTGAACAACTTGGGACCAGAATACCTGGCGGACTCCCTTCCTTTATACAGGCAATCATTGGAGTCAGTCCAGCTGGTTGCGCCATGGCTGGCAGATTGCCATCTAGTGACAACTTTTTCATAGTGGCATTTGTCCTCTGGAATATCCTCACTCACCCTGTGCAACCCAAGAGGCATAAACGTTGGTGCATTTTAGATGCCTATTAAAAACTGATTTTTTTATTTGGCCATTTCCTGGCTGTTAAATTTACAGATTGCACTATAGCAATTTATTACACATGATAGACTATTTTAATTATGTTACACCTGAACTTGCATTAGCAGCCATTTTCAAAAGATGCTCTCTTTAATCTTAAAGGGCCAAAATTGAGTCCAATATTATTTGGATGATGTTATCCTATGTGAAAATACTCCTTAAGAATATGAAAGTAATCTGCAATCTGCCTAATCTGTCTAACATCATATCAGTGAAGCAGACCTGATGCTCAACTTGGCAGAATGCAATTTTACAGAAACAGTTCTTTCTGAGGCACACAGCCAGCTGGACTGAAATCTGACTTGTGACATACTTTTACAAGCATCCCCCCCCCCATAAATTTATAATCTTCCTCCTTGGACTTTCCTCATGTACTGCAAAGTTTATTCCAGACTTTTTCTGTTATTAAACTACATAGAGAACTAATATGGGGGACTTACAGCTTGGTCTGGATAGCCAGATACTGTGAAAGTCATGATTGCAAGTAGTCCAGCCTTTGCACTGCTTAACCATGCATTATCAACAACTGTGTCAGCTGATACTGTTGCTTTTGGGCTGAGATCTGTATTCTACCAGGCACACTAGATCACACTAGAAAGAACTAATTCATTGGCTTCAGGAACACTTACTGAGAGAAATCCAACGACTGGAGCACTACTTGGTTAAATCTGGGCTACCAAAAAGAGCATAATGTCTCCGTAGGGCTATATATTCAAACTACACAGATCATGGTCTTTCCTACGGAAAGACTAGGATAAGTAAGATATCATGTTGCTAGATAGATAGTTATATTACAGTGGTACCTCGGGTTAAGAACTTAATTCGTTCTGGAGGTCTGTTCTTCACCTTTCTAGCCTCCACCCTGAGAAGCAAGAGGTATTATCAGAGTTCAAGGACATAACCTAGCTGGGCAAGAAGACTCAGGACGTGAAACAGGGCAGTAAGGCATATGGCCTAAGGGAAATTCTAAGGGCCATGTAGAAATGTCTACCCCGGTTATATAGTATGCTCAGACCCTAAACCAAAGGCTTTTTTCCTGTTATGTCACCATTGTATCCTAATTCCTCATCTAGAGAGGAAATGGAGCAAGCAAGCAAGCAAGTGGTGGTGATTCATCTGGAGGATAGTAGTCTCCACCCTGCAAGGAAAGAAGCAATACAGGAGGACAACGAGCAAGGGGGGGGGATTAGATTCATCTGCTTTTTTGCAAATAATGCACTTTATCAGATAGTGCTATGTAGTTTTGGTGTGCAAACAAAATATCTGGTGTACACAAAGAATATGGAAGAATTTATTGAAAATCATTTAAACTGGATACAATTTAAAAAAATGTCCTTAAAAAAAAATAAGCACAAAGCAGTTCAGACCAGACATATAACTGAGCACCAGCAAAACTGAAATGGGACAGAATTAGGTTGCTCAGTCCATTCCTAGTGTTGTATCAGTCCTTGTTCATCTACTGCTATGCTGAAAGTAGTAGGTGTATATCCAGCAGGGCAATTAGACATATTTCATTTCGGGTGGAAGCCTCCCACTTACAGAAGCAGCAATAACAGGTACAGAAAACCCTTTGGTGCACGCAGACATGTATGGTAATCTGGCTTGGTGTAGTTCCTATATTAAAAATAAAATAAAATAAAATAAATAATCTCCCTGCATATTATTTACCATGCAGCTTTCCCTGCTTTGTTGTGTTAACTTGGGGGTTCTTTTTCTGAAAAGTTCTGTTTGTAGCTTTGTTGACTGGCTGACATTTTCTGTACTGCATCCATTTTCTGCTGGGTGAGTGTCTTGCACACATTTACACAATTTGACTGGGAGAAGGAGGTTGAAACCTGGCTTTTGTGTCTGCAACTGATTTGGTGGACTTTCCCCTGGAGTCTGTTTATGAATATTCTATTGCAAATTTTCCTGAAAAATGAGGTGTCTGAAACCTATTTAATCATCACTATCTATGTTTCAAACTTTATTTTATTACTTTATTCCTCATTTGCACCATTTTGTTGCCCGTTCTTTCATTTTTTAGATGTGGCAGTGATGTTGTGATATAAGTGGTGGCAATTCTTCTTGAGGCTTCACACGAAATTCCCAATTGGTCAATACTTTATTTAGTAATGCATTCCCAAACAGAGTCCAAAGAGGTTATGAGAGCATTTCCATTAGGATACACACAATATATGCAAATGTACATCGTTTTAGCTGCTCATCCTATACTCAACCATGCTCTGCCACCACAGCAGTTCACCATCTCTCATCCAACCAGTCTATGAAATCCAACTTGCTCAGCGCATTTTATGCTGTACATGTCATAATCCTCCTTGTTTCTTATATGGAGTTGCTTATCCCTCAACAGTCAGCCATTAATTTCTTCTTTAACTGGTTCTTTAATACTTCTCCAAAGCTTATTTAACCTTTAAATTATACTAGGAAATTTATTTTCAGGTTCAGAGAGCATTTTTGCACATTGTAAAACTGTTCAACATAAATTATATATTCTTTTTTTAGTGCACTACAGCTTTTAATAACTGGATTATGCCAATTTTTCCCCTGGAGAACATTTTCAAGGACATAGGTGATTAGATTGATCAAACTTAATGAATATGTATATGTATTGGACTAAATTGTAGTCCTTGTTTAAAAATAAACTCCCTTGTGTGTGCAATGATATTATAGGCTACAGTGAAAGAATGGGGCCAATCTGAAGATGGCACTACAGACAGATTCCTGCAAATTCTGTCACTGTAACTTTAAAACTGAAACTCCTTTAAAACTACTTTCCTAACATCTAGCCCCTACAAACTTACATCTTGAAAACGAAAATATGGTTTTAGGGACACAAATTTAAAAACAGAGACTCAGAAAAGAATACGCATACCAAAACTGGCACAGTAACAATATATGGTAGTAATTTGTTACAAGCCAAATTGTTCTTTAGAGATTAAATTTTGAGTGCATAAAGCAAGGGTAGGAAACCTTTGGAACGGCAGGAAAATGAAGCCTGTGGGGCTTGTCCATCTTCCCAGCTCCATTTGTTGCCCCTCTCCCCTTTCCAGCAGACCAATAAGATTTGAAAAAAGTATCCTATTGAAAAGTAGGTTTTCAGCTGCTAATAGTTGAACAAGGCGAGTTTGGAGGAGGTTGCAGGTGAGGATATACAAGTTAAAGGTAAAGGGACCCCTGACCATTATGTGCAGTCGTGACTAACTCTGGGGTTGTGGTGCTCATCTCGCTTTATTGGCTGAGGGAGCCAGTGTACAGCTTCCAGGTCATGTGGCCAGGATGACTAAGCCACTTCTGGCGAACCAGAGCAGCGCACGGAAACGCCGTTTACCTTCCCGCTGGAGCGGTACCTATTTATCTACTTGCACTTTGACGTGCTTTCGAACTGCTAGGTTGGCAGGAGCAGGGACTGAGCAATGGGAGCTCACCCTTGGCATGGGGATTCGAACCGCCGACCTTCTGATCGGCAAGTCCTAGGACCCACAGCGCCACCAGCATCCCATATATACAGGTTAGTTCTTCCTTTATCATATATTAGTCCCTTCCCCACTGGAAAACATCCCCATGCTGCAATTGATTCTAATAAGAAATTTTTAAGGAGTAATTGCACTAGAAGCACTAGAAGGCCTATGGCCCTTGCAAGTTTGGCTTCTGTTTTTCCTGTGTCCTTTTGGCCCTGTCCACTGCTGGCATAGCACACCAGAAAGCTGGCCATGAGGGAATGCAGGACTCGGGCTTGAAAAAGATTCCCCATACTTGACATTAACTCAGTGTTGGCCAAACTTGGGTCTCCAGTGGTTTTGGGACTACAACTACCATCATCCCTGACACTGGTCCTGTTAGCTAGGGATGATGGGAGTTGTAGTCCAAAAACAACAGGAGACCCAAGTTTAGCCAACACTGCATTAACTGATCTTTTAAGGCAGAATAATTATGCTCCACTTCAAGGCTTTAAACTTGCTAAAGGCAACACTACAGAAACACAGACCTTTGTACTAATCCTAACAAGTTACAGCATTTGTTTGTACCAAATTCTACAAAATGAGCTCTCAGGAGTTGAAAATGTTTTGACAAATACTAGGTGTATGGGAGAAAAAATATCAAAAAGTGTAAAAAAATATAAACAAAACTAAAAGGAACTAGTGAGAGCTACAAACAAAATAAAATGTTGTGATGAATACAGAACAAAGCCTATACTATATTAATTGCCCATCTCAAATGAGAAAACTGTATGCTGTTAGGAGCTAGTTTGTTTTCTGGTATTTATATCTGAATTGGTCGAATACTGTAGGAACATTGGGCATAATGTGCTCATTTGGAGGAAAAAAATCAGACTTTCCAGTATTGTGTCATCAGCAGGTTTAACAATACTGATTATACCTATAAACATACAATGAACCCTGAGAAAGGCTGCAGCTGCCATGAGAACCAAAGAGCACAAAGGGAGTATCCAACAAAATAGAACCCCAAAATAAGATTGCTCTGAAGTAATAACACTAATACTACTATCAATACTACTACTGATGATAATAATAATAAATTTATATGCCACCCATCTGACAGGTTGCCCCAGCCACTCTGAGAGGCTCTCAACATAAATAGGAAAAACACAATACAACATTGAACAGTGCTGCCTTCAGATGTCTTTTTAAAAGCACATAACTGTTTATCTGTTTGACATCTACTGGGAGGACATCCACAGGGCAGGCCCGGCTACTGAAAAGACTGGTTCCCTGTAACTTCACCTCTCGCAATGAGGGAACCACCAGAAGGCCCAGCAGAAGTGGACAGTAAGCAGCATAAAAAATATTATCTCTTGCTCTCCAAGCTATAAATGCCATACGTTTTTGAGCCTGCATGACAGAAACTTACCTACCTACACTGAAGTAAAATTGAAAGGTTTTCGTGAACATGAAAACATATTGGGCCGAATTCAGACTTGCCCTTGTCTTTCTGTTTACTGAATGAACTGAAATCCAGCAGAGGTTCCTACCGGAGGAACAACTGCTATATATTGCCACAGTTGCTATAGCTAGCTACATAGAGTACTTAGTGAAGTCCGGTATGCACCAAGCAAACACAGATCCAGTTTACATGTCATGGCAGAACATAATTCCTGATTTACTATGAGTACACCAAAATCACATACTTTGTTCCTTCCTTGATACACCATGGGTGTAGGGATGGGGAGGAAATTCAGTTCAATTTGCATTTAAAGGTGAACCCACTCAGTTCACACTTTCCCAAACACTACACAATCTGAAACACAGCCATCCTTCGAAATCCAAACATCTCTGAATTTTGCAAGGTAGTTCTCCAGCCAAGTAATGTGTACAAAAAGCCATTTTCTAGCGTAATGTGTGCATTAAACAGGAACTGCATTATCGAAAATAACAGATAAAAATCATTATACTAGGGGAAATTGATTTGCAAAAATTTGTATATTCGGCAAAATCGCATTCAAAAATGAGTATATTAAGATAAATCACACTAAAATCCTGGTGATTTTTCATGAGGACTTAAAAAAAATCAAACTCATGGGGAAATGAAGAGAACATAATTTTAGACTGGAAAACTGAAAGAAAATGAACTTATCCGTCCCCATGAAGTTCTGCGAACTGATGCACAAAATCTTGCATAATGATCAGCACCATTATATTTGTGAAACAGGCTTCCCCAAGACAATCACATTCAATGGAAGCAACTTAATTATTTTATGTATTCCTCTTATGAAAGGAAAAACATTTTCCACCTTATTGTAGGCAAGTTTTTCCTAAGAGTAAGCTCATTGAAAAAAATGTACATGACTAAGCCATTAATTTAGTGGATCTACCCTGCGTAAAACTTAGCTGACTACCAGCCATTTTGTTTAGTCTAAACATGAAGTGTACACATTTACCAACTCTTAAAACAAGATATTTCCATCTCTTGCAGGATTCTGCATACACAGTGTAAACTTGAATGTGTTACTAGGTCACAGAGTTAAACAGACCTATTAAACTTTTAAACAAAACAGGATTTGTGGTGTTACTATGTCATGCATATTGCATATTTTTAATAACCACAATGCCTTTGTGGAAATTAGATACATACTGTGCTGTTAAAATATTTATCTCATGAGTAAAACCTAGTCAGTTTCTGTGCAGAATTAATGTAATAAGAGCTTGCCAACTGTTACTATGAGTACTAGGAGAAGCCAAAAAACCCAGCATCATCTCACCACATTTTAGCCCTCTATGCACTTCTAATGAGAGGCTGCAAAATTGTTGTTTGGCTATTCCTCCCTTATTTCTTTATTTTTTTGTTTGTGTGCACCCTCTTTTTATATTTGTTTAAGATGGTGACAGTTTTAGTTCAGTAAAATATACCCAGTGTTAGCTCAGGAAACAAAGCTGTGCAAGTTCTCCATGAAACCCATGAAAATTGCCCTCTTAAAAAGCGATACAATTCAAATGCAACCATTCAGAATGTGATGCTCATGGTTTATATGGGAACACATTCATACACAGGTACCTTCATTGTGCTTATTTTGTGAGAACAATTCCTTGAGTCATACAGAATCCCCAACAGATGAATAGACAGCTGTCAAAGTAACTAAATTACATAATTAAATAAGGCACTGATAACCAGTATAATGAAATCAAAGCTAATAGTCCTTAATAGACATGCTTGCCAACAAATCAAAATCTCAAATAAAAACATTTAATAACAATAACATGTTTTTCAGTGCTCTAATGTTTGCATCATACTAGGTGGTGTATTTTTTCAAGATTACTTTTATGTGAATCCCTCAAAAGAAAAAAAACCCAGATAACACTTTGAACGTACCCTTGAAATGCAAACACAGTCACTTGGACAGTCTCACAAAAACCTGGACTGTAAATTTGTTCTTTCAGACTGGTCCTGTTAATTTGTAATGTCTACAACAGAAGTGTAACTCTGCAGCACTGTGTATCAGACAGCTCTTGGTGTGTTGTTTGGCTACATTTAAGACACATAAACATATAGCCTCCGAACTCCTTCCTTTAGTTATAACATCTTGTTCAGGATCATGTCTAAGAGTTTGTATTTGGAGAAATCAACCAAAACTTTGAGATTTTTCACACTTTATAATTAGTTAGTTAATTAATTAATTAATATTTGTATATATGTCTCTCTCCCTCTGTGTGTGTGCGTGTATAGTATTTAAAATATTCTTAAGACCCTGGGCCTGAGTAGGTACCACAGCAGGGTACAAAACACGAAATTATATCATACATAAGAAAAAAGTATTAAAATACTTCAAATAATAGAAGCAGCTAAATCTACAGATCAAACACCAATAAACTAAATAATAATAATAATTATTATTATTATTATTATTATTATTATTATTATTATTTATTTGTACCCCGCCCATCTGGCTGGGTTTCCCCAGCCACTCTGGGCGGCTTCCAACAAAGATGAAAAATACACTAAAATGTCATATATTAAAAACTTCCCAGAACAGGGCTGCCTTCAGATGTCTTCTGAATGTCAGGTAGTTGTTTATCGCTTTGACATCTGATGGGAGGGCGTTCCACAGGGCGGGCGCCACTACCGAGAAGGCCCTCTGCCTGGTTCCCTGTAACTTGGCCTCTCGCAGTGAGGGAACCGCCAGAAGGCCCTCGGAGCTGGACCTCAGTGTCCGGGCAGAACGATGGGGGAGGAGATGCTCCTTCAGATATACTGGACCGAGGCCGTTTAGGGCTTTAAAGGTCAGCACCAACACTTTGAATTGTGCTCGGAAACGTACTGGGAGCCAATGTAGGTCTTTCAAGACCGGTGTTATATGGTCTCGGCGGCCGCTCCCAGTCACCAGTCTAGCTGCCGCATTCTGGATTAGTTGTAGTTTCCGAGTCACCTTCAAAGGTAGCCCCACGTAGAGCACATTGTAGTAGTCCAAGCGGGAGATAACCAGAGCATGCACCACTCTGGCGAGACAGTCTGCAGGCAGATAGAGTCTCAGCCTACGTACCAGATGGAGCTGGTAAACAGCTGCCCTGGATACAGATTTGACCTGTGCCTCCATGGACAGCTGTGAGTCCAAAATGACTCCCAGGCTGCGCACCTGGTCCTTCAGGGGCACAGTTACCCCATTCAGGACCAGGGAATCCTCCACACCTGCCCGCCTCCTGTCCCCCAAAAACAGTACTTCTGTCTTGTCAGGATTCAACCTCAATCTGTTAGCCGCCATCCATCCTCCAACCACCTCCAGACACTCACACAGGACCTTCACCGCCTTCACTGGTTCTGATTTAAAAGAGAGGTAGAGCTGGGTATCATCCGCATACTGATGAACACCCAGCCCAAATCTCCTGATGATCTCTCCCAGTGCCTGCATATAAATGTTGAAAAGCATGGGGGAGAGGACAGAACCCTGAGGCACCCCACAAGTGAGAGCCTAGGGGTCTGAACACTCATCCCCTACCACCACTTTCTGAACACGGCCCAGGAGGAAGGAGTGGAACCACTGTATGACAGGGCCCCAGCTCCCAGCCCCTCAAGACGGTCCAGAAGGATGTTATGGTTGATGGTATCAAACGCCACTGAAAGATCCAGCAGAACTAGGAAACAGCTCTCACTTTTGTCCCTAGCCCGCTGGAGATCATCAACCAGTGCGACCAAGGCAGTTTCAGTCCCATGATGAGGCCTGAATCCCGACTGGAAGGGATCCAAAGGGGATCTAAAACACTTGAAATGCCCATGCAATCAAATAACCTATCACAGTGATAACAATATTGGTGCTAATCATATTTTTAAATGGTATTACCCTCAAACACCTGGGCTAAAAGCTGGCCAAGTAAATGATTGTATACACAATACTATGCAGTACACAGTACATGTAAAAGTGTCAGTAAATGTACAATATCTGTCTAGTCTATGAAGCAATTTTATTTATTTTTAATTAGATGTGTTGCTAGAAAAATGCAACTGCAAAAATTTACACATGGGTAGTCAGCTACCCGCTCTATCATGGGTGTCTGAGTGTCATATGACACTATCAACTGCAGATTTTAGGTGGCTGTATAGCTACAGTGCACTTGACAGTTGTACATACTTATGCTGCCTGTGTGTACCAATTATTTTGTATGGAAATAAAGCATATATTCATGCGTGTCTGTATATGCCGGTGGGGTGTAGTAATTAGTGCTGGGCTAATAGTGGGAGACCCAGGTTCGAATTCCCTCTCAGCAATTAAGCTCACTGGATGATCTTGACCCAGCCACTCTCTCTCAGCCTAACCTACCTCACAGGGTAATTGTGAGGAAAAAATAACCAGGGATGGCAGGGGGTTAAACATGTATGGCACCTTGAACTCCTTAGAAAAGGCTGAATATAATACCATTATCTAAATTCAAAGTTTTGAATTTCAAAGTTAAAAGAAGTTTGTTGTAAGAATTGACAATTGTTATAATCCTGAATGATTTTGAATATCAATGTTCTGCCAGATAACCTATTAATTTATCAGATCATAATGAAATAATCAAAAAATAACAGTTTTTATTATAAAAGCAAACATTTAAGAATATTCCAGTATTTACACTGATCATGCTTTTACAGTTTAATGAATGTGAATTATATAATCATATTATTTAATTCTGTGTATTTCTTTGTAAGTTACACAATAGAAAGAAAAAAATGTTTTGATGAATTAGTGACAACAAGATAGTAATTAATGCTTTTGCTACCAATACTAGAGTAAGATCTACTAGGATAAAAACAAGGAATGATCCTGGTAACAAGGAACAGTACAAGACTAAGCACAGATCTTACCTGCCCCCAAAGAGGTTACAATGTAAATTCATGGATACACAAGCATGAGACAAAGTAAAACAACACTAGTCAGTATGCTCATTTTTTTAAAACAAATTATCAATAGTCATATACTGTGATGGCTGATATTTTGTAGGCCCTGTTTCACTTAAAAAGCAGACATGACTAATTAAAGAGATTTGGGCTGTAATCCTACACCATTTTCCTTGTGTAAACCCTACTGAGGTCAATGAGACTTACTTTTAAGAAGATATGCACAGGATTATGCTGTAACTCCTGCAACCCTTCCGTTTGAGAATCTGTCCTGATGGTTAAGTTGCAGTCTCAGAAATTACACAAAGTTTCTTATATCAATACTCATACTTTCAAATATTCATTTATTTGAATTCATTTGATATGTAAAGTCTCAGAGGACCTACTGTCTCTGGGAACAAATGGGACAGCATACTGATTAGTTAAGACATAATGGGCCAGAAAACCAAAAAGAAGAGCTGACAACTTCAGAATTCAGGATAAGCAATAGACTGCTATTGAAGCAATAAAGGCACCCCTTCCCAGTTTTTAATTTTTAATTATTATTTTTAGATCAAGAGTTTGGGGGCAGAAATAGTGCATGTGAGGAACCAAAAATGCTTGCTTACTTTATGGTAAAGCTGGCATTATTCAGATCAATTCAGCCCTGGCCAACATACTACTAATGACAAGTTAGTCATCTTCACACAAACATACACACACATGCAAAAACACACACACAAAGAGTGCTTCAATGCTAGGGAAACTACATTTTAGAACAATGTTAATCTACAATAACCATGAAAAGTAACCCAAACTTTACAAACCCACTTGAAAATAGAGGCTTCAATTAATCTTACATTTTTCTAGATTACACAATGGTAACATAACTTCAGGACTGAGCTGTACCCCAACCCTCAGTAGGCAACAAGTATATCACCTTCAAAATAACATTGTACATTAAACATTCATTTCTGCTAAAACTCATCCTGGAGCAGAAATTATATATCTTAAAATACTCGGTGTTTAAATTATGTACAAATTACAAAACTATTTGTATCAAAATATATTCATCCGGATCATCGACCTGGCTCCCAGTTCAACAGTGACTTATAAAATAGCTACTAATGTCACTGATCTTGATTTGCAGAACAGTTTTCAATAATGGTTGCACACAAAAACAAAATAGGATTTAAAAAATATATGTATATATATATATATGTAGGGTTGATAGTTCTTTCAACGTCCCAGAAAACGTAGGAGTAGTTGGCAGGATCACGTCAGCTCCAATGTGCTCCTGAAAAATATAAAATACCAGTGTCCACTGGATCAGTGGGTCCTTGGCACTTTGGAACTATTAATGAAGATTTTGGTGATGATGTTTAAGTACAAAATGAAGATACTTGTTAAAAGCTGAGAACTTTCCCAGTTGTAGCATCTGGTAGGTTACAAACCTAGAATGGCTGCTCAAAATGATCACACCAAATTTAATATGTACACTTAGTTAAAAAGGCAAGTGAAGCAGAGAAGAAGATAATGCAAAAAGAAAATAACTAACAAGTGAAACAGTCTCTCCAATTCCCTCAAATTCTGTATGTATATTCTGTATTAAAATTGTCATAACTATACTTGTGGCAACTTAGTGAAAATGGCAATGGAGAATTCTTGCAGAAGTTCATAGAAGTCCTAAATAAATGAGAAAGAAAAACCCAAGACAATATGTTTAAAAGTCACTGAGGCAAAAACACTGGTGTTTTAACAACACAATGTCCAGATTACTTTTTATAAACCTGGCAAATAATTATAACTTTCTTTGTACAAGTGCTGAAAGTACAGTAGCATCTGCAAACTAAAAAAACAAACTGGTCTTTCTCCAAAAAAAAGTCCTACTAGTACAAGTAATTTATGCAGTCATCAAATAATAAAGGCATCTAAAAGTTACACAAATATACGGATTTTGCTTTATGCAACGTAAAATTAGGGATGAACAGATTTTTTCCCCCGTCCTGAAGAGCGTATGTAGACAAAATACTGTTAAAAATGGAATCTTTGTGTTATCATATATAAAGTTATGAATGACTTGCCAAAGCTGAAAGGCCTAGAGGCTAACTGAAAGATTCTCAATGGCTTAAGATCTGGTCCATTTGTCCCTTTCGGTCTGTGTCTGCTAAAACTAGGGAGAGTTCTGTGGTCCACTGCTGGTTTTAAACTCTGGTCTAACAAGCTCACACTGTAAGACCTTGTTCCTCCTTATGCTGGTAGGGTTGTAAGGTAAGAGGAATACTCTGGCATATGTGGTGGTGATTTAACTATGTACACAAGTTCTGGAAGCAAGTTATAATAGAGATTGGTATTATAGTTGGCAAACAGGTCACCTTGGACGCCAAGTTATGTCTCTTATGCATTTTTGATGGTGACAGTGCTAACCTTACTTCTCAAAAATTAATTCAGTATCTGTTGGTTACTGCTCATCTAGTGATCTCTCAAGGGTGGAAGGTCACATCTTGTTATTTTATGGGTCTATGGTTTAAAAACTATTGCTCATTGCCATTTCAGAAAAAGTACTCATAAAATACGTGCCATCAGTAGTGATGCGGAGTCCTCCGAATCTGCTTCTGCTTGAGGGCCAATTGTGATTTATGGGACCAAACTATCTCATGATTGGCACATTTCCACTATATATAAGGGGTTTGGGGTTTTTTGCAACATTCATGAATATTTGGTATGTTTGGTACAAATATGAATTGTGTATTTTACTCCAGAATATATTTTACACCACTCATTCTTTTTTAAGCTTTCTATTAATAATATGATTATTATGTTATTATCTTGCCATTTTATTCTTCCTCTTTTTATGACTGTTTTTATTATTACTTTTGGCTTGATGTTTTGTTTGAATATTTTTTAACGAATCTTTTGGGTAATATATCCAACACAAAAAATCTCATTGTACGGTGAGCTCCACCTGAAGAAAAAGCCCTGATACTAAAGCCCCCACACCAGCCCAGCAACTTGACCAAGAAGGTCTTCACTTGATGGCAGAAGAACAAAGAGGGAGCCAGTTTAGCTTCTCCATGAAGGGAGTTCCAAAGTCTGGGAACAGCCACTGCGGAGGACATTTCCCACATCCCCACTAACTGTGTGTGTGAGGGTGGTGGGACCAAGAGAATGGCCTCCCCTTAACATTTCTAAAGCCAGGTGGTTCACATGAGATTATGCCATCTTTCAGATAGTTTGTACCTAAGTATGCAGGACTTTCTAGGTCATAACCAGCCCTCTGAATTGTGCTCAGAAACAAACCAGTAGCCAGTGAAGCTGTTCTAATAAGGAAGTTGTATGCTCCCAATAACCAGTCCCAGTCTGCAATCTGGCTGCAGCTCTTTGAGCCACATCAAGTTTCTGAGCACTTTTCAAATGCAGTCCCATGAAGAGCATGTGACAGTAATTCAAACAGAATGTAACTAAGGCACATGTCACTGCACATCTCAAGGAAAGGGTACAGCTGGCAAACTAGCTTGCAAATGCACTCCTGGTCATCACAGAAACCTGAGCACCCATGCTGAGGACTGAATACAGGAGCATATTCAAACTGCGAACTTGTGCCTTCATGGGTAGTGCTACCCCAACCAGCAGAGGCTGAATCCCTATTCCCTATTCTATCTTCTGACTAACCAAAAGCACCTCTGCCTTGTCTGGATTAAGTTTCAATTTGTTCACCCTCACCCAGTCAATTACTGATGACAGACACCAGTTTAAAACCAAGACAGCTTCCTTGGATTTAGGTAGAAAGGGAGAAAGGCTGGATGTCATCAGCATACTGGTGACACAAAACCCCAAATCTTATTAAATAAAATAAAATAAATGTATAAAGAACCTCTTTCATTTGCAAATCCTAAAAACCTAAGAAAAGCCTGCTGGATCAGGCCAATGGTGCATCTAGTCCAGCATCCTGTCTTCAAAGTGGCCAACTAGGTGCCTTTGAGAAGCCCACAAGCAGGACCTAAGCACAAGAACACACTCCTCTCCTGCCATTTTTAGCAACTGGTATTCAGAAACATACCACCTCTGACCATGGAGGAAGAATAGAGCCATCATGACCAGCAGCCACTGACAGCCTTATCACCCATGTATTTGTCTACTCCTCTTTCAAAGCCACACAGTTGGTGGCCATCACTGTCTTCAATGGGAGCAAGGTCCATTGTTTAACTATGTGGTGTGTGAAGAAATGCTTTATTGTATCTCCTCTGAATTTTCAACATTCAGCATCATTGGTTGTTCTAAGCATTATGAGAAAGGAAGAAAAACTTCTCTATCCAATTTGTCATGTATATTTTTATAGACAATAAGTCCATGAGGGCTCTGGGAGGCTTCCATAATTGGGTAACCAAGGCAGTGGGCTTTAGGGAGGAGGCACGAGAGCTCAAAGACACTGCCAGAGCCCCCACACTTCTTTTACAAAGCCCAGTGCCTCAGTTACCTGGCTTTGGGAAGACAGCTTGAGTGTCAGTGTCTTTGAACCCTCACACCTCATCCCCCAAAGGCTCCCCTTTATATACTTCTTTTTTCAGAGAATTGTCTGTTTATTTCTGCTCTCTGCTTCCTGCTTCTTAACCAATTCCTGATCCCCAAGTGGACCTCTCTTTTTATTTTGTAAGCTTACTCTATGGTCATCTGTGAAGCACCTTTTCAAAAGCATTTTTAAAATCCAAATGCACTATTTTCAACTCATAACCTCAATTCAGGCTTGTTGTTTTAAGGTACAAAGCAGTTAAGATAAATTTTGGACATGCTGTTTGTGTTTCAAATATTTGTATTTAAACCAAGCATACCATGCAAGGGTTGATCTGCCTAACAATCTTATTGTCCTGTTTTAGTTATTTACTGATGTGGAAATGAATATTATCTAAATGTGCATACATAAAGTAAACAAAATCAGCCAAACTAAACTACTTGTATCCTATCCATGGCTTAGCTTATGATCACAATTATTTGTTAACTTTTGTTATTTAACATATTTTATATCCCACCCTTCTTCTGTCATGGAACTCAAGCCAGTGTACATGGTGTTTCGGTCTCCCATCCAAATGATGAGTATGGCCCAAGCTGCTTAGGTTCAGCAAAATGGCTAGACCTTCCCGTCTTTGCTTGCACAGCATATGGAAACAAATATGGGGGGGGGGGGGCTTCATGTTTATTATTTCTAACACAGCTAAAAGCAAGCAGATACCAAATCACTTCCTAAATCTAGTAAATAGTTTGCAATGAAACATAGTAGCGTACAATAATCTAAGTAAAATTCTCCATTTTGAAATCCACAATTCCCTTTAAAATGCTGTGTGACACATAGGTCTAAAAGATTGTGACTAGAACACTTATACAACCTAGGCGCATAACACATTCAGCTTGCATGCCTTTAACACTGCAATACTTTATATAGCTAGAAACAATAGAGATTTCTGCACAGATCTTTCTGTACATGCCCAAAGGAAAAGGTTCCAATCCTATATGCATTTATTTGAATTTAAGCCACACTAAATAAAGAATTTTAATCATGTATCATATCAGGCTGTAAATATTCAGAACTGGTGTTTGTGTGTGTGTGTGTGTGTGTGTGTGATGGTTAACACACAAAATAATGAATCTCCATGAAACGTGCAGTGAAACTGAGCACATAGCAGAGCTCAAACTTTCTAATTAAACAAACAAACTACATATTGAAACAAAATTTTAAAAAACAGTTAAAACATCCTGGTTATTTCAACATTATTAGTCCTGGACTAAAAAATATGAAAGCTACCACAATGCTAGTTCTACAGCTGAATCGTAATTAAATGCCAAAAGTCTCAGTATAGAAGTAAGTCTCTGGAGCCCTAAAGTATTTGGGGAAAATAAAACTCAATCATGTTATCTGTACCAAATACAACTGAAAGTTTTTTACTGCATTTGGGTGGCAACAAGCTTCCCAAAGCTCAGGAGGTGGGGATGGGGGGGGGGACTTCAAGGCAGGGATGCCTTTGAAAACTTAACAGTTTTGTGGTTTCTGTGTAATCATACAGAAGGGATCTATGCCTGCAGAGCATTCAGCAACTTACAGCGCTTTGCAGAGTGTTCATCTCCTGCCCCTAAGCAGGGAAACCCTATGCCTTTACGTTGCTCAAGGGTGGTTTCATGCTTCTGTTTCTTTTCAACCACCACATAAGCAACAACAACAAGGAAGCTACAAGCTTTTCTCATCAGAAATTTATTTAGTTACAAGTTCTGCCTTTTCAATTTTTCATCATCACCCAACTGTCACTGTCACCACCACATCCACATGATCAAAATGGGGCCGCAAATGCTCCTGGAATCAATGGTACATGTGCCAGCCCTTCCAGGTTCATTGTGTGGGGGCGGAGAGGGGAATATGGCTTCTCCATGATCATTTTAAACTCCATTTTGAACATATGTGTGGCAGCTGCATCAGCAGTCAAAATTTCTACCCAGTTGGAGCAGCGATTACCTGAAAAGGGGAGGGGGGGTTTAAAAGCAGCTTTTTTACTACCTTGTAAGTTTTAAAAGGGACACCTGCTATGAACTTCTTATCCCAACCTTTTCCAGGATGGGAAGTCTGAGGGTGACAGGTAGTGGGGGCGGGGAGAGAGAGACCTGTGGAAAATGACAGATAGAAGTATCACATGGATAGATGCAAACTCTGCCACGCTGAGCTATTTTCCCCTTTCCGCTTCCCTGGCAAGCATTATTCTAAAGAGAAAGGACTTGGCCATTCCATCCACCTCGGTCTCCCAAGAGCACCAATTAGTAGGGTGCTGAAAACCCATGGTTCAGAAAACCATGGTTCAGTTCTCCCATGGGCTGTAGCCATGAGTCCCACTGCTACTTAATGCACCAGGGAGAAGAAGGAGGGGGAAATTGAAATCTCCCTCTTCTCCCCATGTGCCTCACTTGTAGTTCTCAGCAGTGCTCCTTGCATAAGAGGGGAAGAGTGTTTGAGGGGGGAGGTGGCAGCATGTGGTTTTAGAGTTAAAGAAAGAGAAATGGGAAATCTTTTTTGGTTCTGGTTCAGATTTTGATATGAGTCGGAAAAGAATTAGGGAGCTGTAAATGTTTGCTGCTCAATTGAAGCCATGTACAAGCTTCCAAAGTTCTTATCGGAGCCTGGCTCAGAAGAATTCATCAGCAACTGTAGCACCACATCATCCATATTTCTCTATGCTCTCAATGGAGCAGAGGGCAGCAAACACATCATTAAAACAGTACCATTAAAAAGGATCACATTTTCTCTGGCAATGATTTCAGGGTTGCCAGGAACTCATTCATTCATCAAATGCCTGGGAAAACAGCAATGTTTTAAAATTTATTCTGAAAGTCAATAATGACGGAGAAAGAAACAGCTCACCAGGGAAGGGATTCAACAAATAGGGAACTGTTACTGGGAAGGCCCTATAATGGGTCAGTGACAATAGGGAAGCCCCCAGAAGTGGCACCAATGGAATGGTGCAATGATATGGGCTGTCATCCTGTATTGCATCTTCACAACTTTTGAGAACACTCTTACAATCTTCATAACTCTGAGAACTTGGTTAGTCTCTGGGCTCAGCAGGAAGCCAACAGTAATATAATGCATGACTTACTGTACCATTCACAACGTTTACAGCACAATACTTACACATGCTTACCCAAAAGTAACTCTCACAGTATTTAATAGAGTTTAATTCCTGTTGTTTAGATTACAGCCTCTGCTGCACAGGTATCATTTCTGTTTCTGTTTTAATAGAAAAATTGCCTTTAATTCAATAAATTTGACAGATATAATTTGGTTTTAAACAATTATATATCTGCTTTTAACATGTTGTATGGTTGCTGTATTCTTACATTCAATTCATATTTCATTTTGCTTGTTAGAAATAAGTCACAAAATTATGCTGTTTAATTTTTTTAAAAAAAATACCCTGATTAAAATCCAATTTAAAAAACATCATATATTTATGTACCTAAAGCATAGTCTAAGTGTGGGAGCAAACTGTGATAAAGAGGTCAGGTTGGGTAAGATTGCTGTATCTGTTCTTTGCTCGCTGTAGATGAAACTGCTATTTCCTCTGTGTGTAGCTGAGGTAGTCCACAGCTACACACAGAGGAAATAGCAGTTTCATCTACAGCGAGCAAAGAACAGATACATTGTCTGTTATAGTGACAATGTTCTGCTGAATATAAAAAATTTGCACTGTTGCACACCCAAAAAGACATCAGTGACAGAATTTGTTCATCTATGAAAAGAAATTCTGCTATGCAGGAACAAACAAATGTGTACTTCACGGTTTTCTAAATAAATACCTTTATCCAGGGCTTTTTTTCAGGCAGAACTTGCCAGAACTAACTCAGTTCCAGCACCTCTCGGGTGGGCGCCATTGCCATTATAAGAGAACAAGGGAGGTGTTCATGGTAAGCAACAGCACCTCTTTTTCCAGAAAAATAGCATTGCCCTTATCTCCTAATTACATATTTCTCATACAAACAGTTCTGGAGAGAATTCCTGCTTACTGTACTTTATCAGATTTGTTGGTTTCAATGTTCTTCTACAGTGATTAAAGGTTTTTATATACTACCATAAGCCACCCTGTGCTCCATATTGGAGATACAGAAGGAAACTATTTGATAAATAAAAAAATAGAACACCTATTTAATTATGCTTGAACAAGGGTACAAAACTTCTCTCCCTACAGGAGGCAGATTCCTCATGCTTGTTCAGTTTTTAAAAAGAAATTCATGAGACTGAATGCCACTAATCCCCTTTTAAATTTAAATTAAGTTTGATTTGATTTTGATTTATTTTATGTCTATGTCACTTTTCATTCAAATGAATTTCAAGAGGCTTACAAACAATAACAGAATAAAATATACCAGAATATCACAAATACAGCATAAATCATATAAAATAATTAACAAATCACCAATAAAACAATAACAATATATAAAACACTATTAACAAAACAGCAAATAAAAATAAGCTAAACATCATACTTACAGCAATCACAATTATAGATTTAATGGGAATCTAGGAAGGAAGCAGTTATAACAGGGTGGAGGAATTTTTCTCTCCATGGCAAAGCCTGTCTGCCCCTTCACACCTATTTTACATCTGGTATATCAGCTTAGGCTACATTTTATAACAAAGTTTCTCTAACTATGGTGTAGAAGCTGGGTGTGTGTGAAACAAACTCAAGGGGTACCAAGAGGAAAGAGATTCTGTAGAATATTCCTTTCAGCTGTAAAGGTTTTACTACTACAACATGCTATGCTAACCACAGAGGCTGTGAAAACAGTTCTCTCAGTGGCAGTGGCAGCTTCTCCCTCTCGGGAGTAAGATGCCCTTTTCTAGTCTTCTTCTAATGTCAGTGTCAGATTCGTGTCCTTATTCAGACATGTGAACCTCATGCATGAAGTTATGTGGAAGCATCCTGTACCTTTGTCAACTGAACAAGTAGCTAACAGTGGGCTGTAAAGTAGATAGTGTAAAAAAGTTAAAGAAAAAATTATTAGGAAAAAACATGTGATTGGACAGATAATATAATCATTTCCCTCCAGAGATCTTGTAAACTAATACATCTTTGCTAAAATTATAAACTCAGCATGTACATTAAGCACTCATGGTAAAAAATAAATCTAGCTATGAAACTAAACTTGCTTTCAACACATACAAGAGGTATTTCCAGCTGCTAGAAGATTATGCATCGTACTGAGTTACATATACACTTCCTTAGAGAAAAAGAGAGTGTGTCACAGTATTAATTGAGAATAACATCTTTATATAGTTCAGTAAATTGTAATGATTAAAAGAGAAACACAAATGTGTTCAACGGTGCATTTACTGATTGCTGATGCACAAATACTGATTAGGGACTTTTACATAGCAATAAGAACTTTGTGGTTGAACTGACATTAAATATTCCCCTTTATTCACTACAGGTAAATGATTTCTGCCTACTCATATTGTGACCTATTCAAATCAAACTTCTGTCTATCAACAGAGTGAAATCACAGACTTTAGAGTATGAATGCAATAAATGCCCAGAATTGATTTGAGGAGTCAAAACCACTCTGTGTTTAAGTGTTTAAAACAGAAACCATGCACCATTAAACCACTTCTCCCTTCATCCAGGTAGGTACAGTTGTACTTTTTCCCATTCCTGCAATGAAAGTTCAGCAGACTGGGAAATACCAGAGCTATCCCAATCTAGGGCGGGAGAAAGCTGAGGTGTTATGGAAGGAGGACCTTTCATAGGACCCTCCAACCAAAGGCAGCTTCTGTTGAAGTGAAGGCATCTATGCAATAGTGTTTCGTAAAGGTACTGGGGGAGGCCCAGGCAGCCACTCTGCATGCTTCTGGTAAAGGAGTGTTAGTGGAGAACATGGCAGAGGTGGCTGTGGAATGGGTGGAGTGAGCAGTGATGTGATAAGGTATAGTGAGCTTCCGAGCTCCATAGGAAAGAGCAATGCAGGCCTTTATCCATATGAGTAAGATGGCAGAGGTAACCTTCTTCCCCAAGAAGGACGGATGGAAGGACAGAAAGAGGGATTCTGTTCACCCGAGCTCTTTGGTCTGAGTAATGTATACTTTTAAGACTCTGCATACATCCAAGGAATGTCAAGCCTTTGCTTGTGGATGCACTAGATCTGGACAGAAAGAGGGAAAAACAAGTCCTTGCTGCAAGTGGAAGCTAAAAGTGACTTTAGGAAAGAAAGCTAGGTTGGTATGAAAGGCAGAGGTGTTTGCCTGTGGACACAATGCTGAGTTCTAGTGGTTTGAAGGGAGGCTTCTTTAAATCTGATAGCACCTTGGGGATGTACCAAGATGGGAATCTGTGCCTGGTTGGGGGTCACTTAGAGTTGCTCCTCTAATAAATAAAGAGTGGGTGGGAGGAGAGGAGGGGAAATAGATGGTAATGATAGGGTGGAAGAGAAAGCCACCACTCGCTGTTTGAGGGTATTTTGTTGAATCTGTGCAGATTAGGACATTGCTGAGTTGGAGTCAAGGAGCAAAGTGGTGTAGAGCTAGGCAAGCTGCTTGAAGTTCTGGCCAACTGATGCTCCCTGATGCTTCCATGGGTGACCATAGGCCTTAGGTGTTTAGGTCTCCACAGTGAGCTTCCCACCCCATGAGGCTGATATCTGAGGTTCTCACAGTTCCTAGGGTATCGCAAAACGGAACGCCCCTCTGCAGGTATCCACAATCTCAAGGCTCAGCAGAAGCAGTGGAGTGCAGGTGAAGCAGAAGCAGTTTGGGGTGCAGGTGTCTGCTCAATGCTATGTCTTTTGGTAGGGCCATAAAGCTCACTGAAGAGGATGGGCATGGTGTTTTGTCTACAGACTGATGTGCATAACTTAGATGGAAAGAACTAGAACCCACACCATAAAAATGATATCCGCTTTCTTGGATTTGATAAGGGTCCAAACCTCTGAGCTGATCTATTTTAGAGAGAACCTAGGCCTCCGGAGCTGTCCAGCAGGGCCCCTAGGTGGACTAGCTATTTGGCTGGATTTACATGCTTGTCTCGGAGTTTACCAGGAACCTGGGGGCTTGGAAGGTGCTGGGTGTGGTAGGTACTGGAGAGCTGTTTCCGTAGAAGAAGCCTGGATCAGCAGTTCACCAAAATATGGAAAAATATGTATTCCCTGGAGGCAGAGATATGCTACCAGGGCAATTATTATCATAATTAATGTGCAGGGGGCAGAGGCCAATGAAAATGGGAGTGGTAAGAACTGGCAATGGTTGTTCCCAATGGCAAAATGGAGGTACTTGCGGTGAGATGGGTGGATTGGAACATGGAAGTAAGCCTCCTGGAGATCTATTGACATCAGATGATCTTGAGAATTGACATTTTCTTTAATCGATGAGAGAGTTACCATTTTGAATTTCCTGTAGATTACCTATCGGTTCAGAAATTTTAGGTCCAGAATGGCTTTTTGAGGTACCACAAAGAAGATGAAATAGATGCTGAAGAAGCATTCCTCTGTAGGGACTGATTCCATTGCCACTGATTGTAGAAAATGGGAGTACCGCCTCTTCCACAATAACTTGTTTCAGAGGATTGGTTGATGTTGCAGAAGGTAAGGAGCATGGAGGAGGTTTGGTGCTGAATTTGATCTTGTAAACCTTGAGAATTGTTCTGAAAACCCAATTGTTGGGAGGTGGAGCTAGTCCATTCAAGGTAAAAGGCTTGGAGCCTGCCTCCCACTGGGATTGGTCTGGCATCACTGTTATTGTTGGCAGTTGGGCTTGGTTTTGTTAGACTTGCTGCTTTGCTGGAACCGGAGAGTCTTGACTTGTTCCATGATCTGTTAGGTTTGTAAGCTCTTTCATCCTCGCTAGCAAAAATTATGAAAAACTGGTTGGGAGAGTATGGAAAGTTACATCTGTTAGCTCTCCTGTCATCCCTCTAATGGGCAAATCATATATTTTGCTTGTCTCTATGTCGTTTAAGGCATTTTCTCCAAACAATTTAGTACCAGTATTATTATTATTCGGCAATCACTTGTAGCTGAGTAAGATTGTCTTCCATGAACAAGGTCTTGACAGTCTGTCCATAAGTGACTGTGGAGGACAATTCTAGATCCATACATCCTTCCACACTGGGGACATAGATTTCTGGACAGGAAATCTGTCCTCTTTCTACAAATATCCCTCTCTTTCCTCCGAGACAAGCAAGAGTTGAAGGACACATCTGTGCCAAGAAAGCAGACTAGGGGTTCAAAGCAAGACCAGTAAGGGGTGGGTACTAGAGGTTCAAAGACCAGAGATGCCTAAAGGAACAGATTTGGCCCTGTGACCTGAGGTACCCATCCATGATGTAGACTATATTAGAGCAATAAAAACGTGTTAAGTGGTATGCAACATAGAAGCACTGAATTATAGAGTTGGAATATTTTATTTCATTTATTAAAATATTTATATACCTCCAACAACAGTAAGTTTCAAGGTGGTGTAAAAGGATTGGCTCAAACTCAAGATATAGCACAAACTCAAGATATAGGTACTACTTAGCCAAGTGCTAAGCAGGATTGCTCCCACTCCCTGTAAGGAATCCTCTAATGTGCCCAACTCAGCAGAATCAATCTCCCTTTATATCACTTGATGTGAAAGGGAAGCAATCGTGGGAATAATGTCCCTATGGGAAGTGTGATTGTGCTTAAATGAAGTGTAGAAGCAGGAACAGTCACTGAAGTACTGCTGTCAGTTGGCAACATCGTTGTCATTGAATACGAGACTGGGAAACTGAAAATAAAATTTGTTAGCCAGGTGATGCAATAGTATATCTTCTTTTTAAAGATGGGTATTTTTGTGACATTTGTCTTCCATGCAAACAACAAACGTTGTGTTGAAAAGCAACAAATCATTAGGTTGATGCAACAGCTAAGCGTAAACTTCTGTGTTCACATGGACTTGATGTTGACCAGCAATTTGAGAATGCGTAGTATAGTTTCACATGCACTATGTCTTGCTTTAGAAGTGTCTATCAATGAATTTTAATGTGTTACTTTGGCCATGCTACACTCATCACAGGTCATTTGCTATAAAATCTCTTATCCAGTTTCCAATAAAGAATACCGTAAGTTTGACACTTCCCTATGGCTCAGATGGGGAAAATTATTCATATTTTTGTATTTTTTATTTAAATATTATATGATAAAAATATCAAAGCAGTTTATAGAAAACGTTAAACATGAAAACACAGAATAAAAGCACAAAAAGTTGAAAAGTTATCCAAGTTACAGATAAATCTTTAAGAATGCAAAACTGTTACATTAATCACATTTTAAAAACATAATAAAAAATAAAGTGTTTAAACTATTTATGGCAAACTTCTGGATTATTTTTGTAGAGAAGATAAAGGCATCATTAAAATAGTTTCATGTTAATTTGAGTTAAATAGTATTAGCTTAAACACAAAATATTATGTAAAGAAGCTTATAAATGTTACATCAGGAATCACAGAATTACACAGTTCTTTCTTGCTGCAAGTAGTAGTTTCATCTTCTATCACACACCCTTCGTATCACACATATATTACTAGCTTTTCTTTGAAATTATTGAAACACCTCAAAAAGTTTTTCAAGGGTTTATAGTCTATCTGGTACAGAGCATGTTGACATTAAGATGCAAGGTAAGATATATTTAGACATTCTGCTTGTAAAGCAAATCCATTTGCTCATATAACATTCCAGCATTATGAGTGATACCCATTTAAATTTGATTTAAAATGTTGTGAAACAGAGTAAGGCCCTTATAGTTTTATAAAGTTAACATATAAGCAATAGAAACCTAACTTTTATGATTTTACTATTTACATACACTTTACTTTTTTTGAAAAATATGGATGCAAGTATATAGATTCATACACACGGTTTCATTCCTCACTTTGTCTTCACAGAAGATCAGTAATGGAGGGAAAGGGGAGTTTTTCTGCCATTTTTTTCTGCATATTGAGAAACATTTGAGAAACTCGAGGAATCTCAGTCTCTCAGAACAATGAAAACAATGCAGCAATTAATTTGCATTCAGCAAACAGTGAACAAGTACTGGACAACAATTAATCAATTCCTTAAGTATTTGATGCTTGTTGTTTTATAGACAAGAGAGTGAGGAAAAATTTTGCATATGTAACTATTTTGTTTCACATGCTTGTTCATGCAGGAGGACAGACCAGATTTAGACTATTACAATCATTTCTCCAGTAACAGATGGAAGTAAAACAGATTGTAACTTTACTGCATGATTTCTACAGAAACAAAGTATGACAGCAAGAAGGAAATATATTATTTAAAAACACAGATTATCTATGATTCCATCTTTCCTTTGTTAAAAGTTTTTAAACAGAGATTGGATGCCCTCCTATCAGAGATGCTGAAAAAGCAAATTTCCTGCATCAGCAGGGGGTTGGATTAGAATCCTGATTGCTCCTTTTCAAGTGGGGCTTGCTGAGAGCAGGCCACTTTGAAGGCATGCAAATCAGCACACCTTCAAAGCAACTTGATAGAAGCTCTGCTTTGTCCTTTTACAGGGGCGATTTAGAGGCAACCAGCCAGAACCTATTCCCCAGATTAGATTATTTTTGAGGTCCCTTCCAAAACCCGCAAATTACACTACACACATATACATGTAGCTAAGGCAGTGACTCACAGTTGTTATAGCAGTAACAAATTAACTTTCCTTTTAGTATTCAGAAACATTCTTCTTCTTCCTAAAATTAACCAGCTTTCTCTTAAAGTCCACCATATACAAGACCCCCATGCTCCTATCCTCCATATGACAATTTAAACAATATTTCTAATTATATACTTCCTGCATGAGGATGCAGATTAACTGACTGCTATAATAAATAGTAAGCCATACCACTTAGAAATACAAATCCCATGTTTTCAGTCAAATAGTCCTCATCATGCTTTTTAAACTACAAATTTTACAACTAATGCAGAAGACAATAAGCAACTGCTAACTTGGCTACAGTTTATTATGTATGCAAGGTTTGTAGCTTGCCAAAAGATGGAAAAGAGGTGGCTTATGCTGCTCAGGTGATGCCCGCAGTACCCTTGCATGTCCCTCCCCACCCCACTCCAATATAGTATACATACGGGTTTTCTATGCTTACCGTATTTTTCTGTGTATAAGACTAGTTTTTCTCCCTAAAAAATCATGTCAAAAATTAGGGGGTGTCTTATACATGGATACATCTCACCCCATTTTCTTAAATCTGAGTCCCCCAAAATGGGGGTGGCTTATAGACGGAAAAATACGGTAATTCAAAAAGTGAAAACTTGGTATACAACTGAAGCCTAACATTCTATTAAGTCCCCCCCCCCTCTTTCTTACCCTCACAAATAGTATTGAAGATAGATTTCATTGACTAATTTGTGGAAGGGAGAAAGCAGAAATTCGAAATCTTATTTCCAACACAAACATGGAAATATAAACATACCCACCTCTGAACTAGTAAGTCTCAGTTAATATGCTTGAGAAATCTGGTACAAATTACTGTAGAAAAACAAGTAATCCTTCTTTTTGTGGTATTGCTCCCTTCCTTTACTGTGAATCTCTTGGGGAGTGTTTTACACATTGACTTCTTGCCCCTCCTCCCGGTACTGTCCCCAGGGGAAAATCAGAAACGGGCCTTAGAATCTCACACAAGGTTGCTTATGCTAATTCCTTCATTCTGTTGAGAAATGAAGAGACAATAAATTATCCAGATTTTTAATGACTTTGACTTCCCATAGCAATATACAGTCATACCTTGGAAGCTGAACGGAATCCCTTCCGGAAGTCCGTTAGACTTCCAAAGCATTCGAAAACCAAAGCATGGCTTCTGATTGGCTGTGGGAAGCTCCTGCAGCCAACTGGAAGCCACGGAAGCCCCGTTGGATGTTTGACTTCCAAAGAACATTCGAAACAAAGAACAGTCACTTCCGGGTTTCAATCGTTCAGAAACCAAAACGTTCGAGAACTAGGCTGTTTGAAAACCAAGGTATGACTGTACTCTCTTTTAAAAGGATAGAATGCAAGTGCTCAATGTTTGCTACAAAACCCCAATCTGCTGGATGCTCACGTACAAGCAAGTCCCACTAAATCCAAGGCACCTCACACCAAAGTAAGGACTATAGCTTCACTTTTCCAAGAAACAAATGAAGGAGAAAGACCCCCTCAGAGAAGAAAATGGGGTAAACTGGAGTTACTGTTACTAGGGTATGTATTTTTGTGATCCTGTGCCCTGTGATCCTTGAAGGGCAGTTTAGAAAAGAATAACAATAAGAACAATAATAATAATAATAGCATTAGCGTTAATTTAATGCCATGAAATTATTTACATTAATGCTACAAGAGGTAAAATTATTCTATGTTTTGGTGTCACTGTTTATCATTCACTCAATAGTATGCACCAGTAAAGGGCTATATTATTTTGCTATTTAAGTGGCAAGTACAGTGGTGCCTCGCAAGACAAAATTAATTCGTCCTGCGAGTTTCTTCGTCTTGTGAATTTTTCGTCTTGTGAAGCACAGAACTGCACCTCTTCAAGCAATGCGCCCGGTTTTAAGAAAAAGGAAACAAATTCGCAAGACGTTTTCGTCTTGTGAAGCAAGCCCATAGGGAAATTCGTCTTGCGAAGCAACTCTAAAAACGAAAAACTCTTTCGTCTTGCGAGTTTTTCGTCTTACGAGGCATTCGTCTTGCGAGGTACCACTGTACTCTTTTACAATCACCAGGGCTCCTTCACAAACCCCAGGCTATGTACTTAAAAATTTTCTGATAGTTCAATTATTTCTCATTTTCTTCTGCCTCTTTACTTTTCTACTCTCCACCTTGCATACAACCTTAGCCTCTTGATGCCACTGGTATCAGTCTGGTACTTTGTATGCAGGTGTCTTCCATAGCTTATCTGATTGCCATTAGCTTAGGCCTGGAGCAGCTGAATGTGAAGTAGAACTTTGCCCAGGTCAGTAAGCAGTATTAGGTTAAAATTAAGTTAACTAAATGCCTTGGACTTCCAAAATAGCATTTTTATTATCATTAAGCCCAGACACTGAGATCCAGCTCTAAGGGCCTTCTGGCTGTTCCCTCATTGTGAGAAAGGAGGTAACAGGGAACCAGGCAGAGAGCCTTCTCAGTAGTCATGCCCTCCCTGTGGAACACCTTCCAGCCAGATGTCAAGGAAATCTGACTTTTAGAAGACATCTGAAGGTAGTCCTGTATAAGGAAGTTTTAAATGTTTGTTTTACTCTGCTTGATGTTCTAATTTGCTGGAAACTGCCCAGAGTGGCTGGGGCAACCCATTCAGATAGGCAGCATATAAATGATGGTGATAATAATGATGATGGGACTTAATTATCCCTACCTTCCCTGTAAAACGGTAACAGGGTGATCACAAATACAGTCATACCTCGGGTTGAAGTAGCTTCGGGATGAATATTTTCAGGTTTTGATGCGAACGGGGCTCTGGAACGGATCCCGTTCGTATCCAGAAGTACCACTGTATATTACATGTCAATCCAACACATCCAGAAACTTCAGAATTGAATGAAAATTAATCCACATCTTCCTGCATCTGTCACAATAACCATCTTAAACTAAAATTTCAGAAGGTCTGGCAAAAAAGAAATAACTTTTCCTGTCATCAAACTCTCTCATGGAAGAGTTTTCCACAACCAGAGTGCTACCACTAAAAAGATCAAGTCAGAGTTCTGATCATCCGGACCTCACTAAGCAAAAGTAAGGCCAAAAGAGGCTCTGTCCTAAACCTCAACTCACAGTAGGGGTTCAGTTGTACCCTTATTAAATGTGTAAATTAACATTTCAAGAAAGAAAAAAAGATGATGCTCTTAACAAATGTACTGTTTTTCTGAAAGCAAGTTACTCTATCATAAACACTGTATTGTAATGCGTGCTTTCAAAAGTGGTCAAGATAGTGATTACTATCTCCAACATGTAGAACTTAATAGATTTTGAAATATGCTTTTAAAAAATCTTCTATGACATCCTCTGTTTTGATAAATAGTCCCCTAAGTTCAATTAGTCAAACTGAAATGCATTTACTTTAACAGACAACCATCACTTAATGCTCTGTCAATATATTACTAGGTATAGTTCAGTCTCATGTGTATCAAAATTTAAAAGCTCTTTCGCATGTTACCAGAGTGTTAGGTGCAACTGAAACAAGAGCAGTACAGTATTTTAAAGTTGCTGCAATTACCTTTTTCTCAGGCATATATATGAAGATGCCAATGCACATATTCAGCTTACGTTTACAGCTATAAACAGGAAAAAATATAGTGGTTTTGTTTGTCATTTTCATAATAAACATAGTCAAAAAAGAAAACTGCTTCCCACCCCAGTATTAAGGTATTTACTTTGTTTCAAGTCCTATACATTATTTAAGACTTCTATATAGCAAGTGCCTTGAAGAGAGGAACAAGTGCACATCTTAATACACTAATAAAGTTCAGTTAAATTTACTTAACCAACATATGAACCACTTTGGCAGTAATTCCCACTAGGAACTGTACACTGTGGCTAGTGGTTTGGTTCCGTATTGAAAGGAAACCAAAAAGCACACAACTCTGGAGCTCTATAATCTCAGGAAGCCACAGCAACCACAATTGCTTCCCATCAGTTACTCACATATTCATCCAATTATAAAAACCAGTATGATTTTTTTATGACACAGTGGCAAACATTTCTAACACAATAAACACAGAAGAAATAGAATTATTTTCATTTTAAAAAGCCATGAACCAAATGAGCTATAAATTAGCAAAGAAACTCTGAGAGTCTATGAAGCATAAGCTCCTGTAATGCTTAAAGAGCAGGTTGTTTCCAACTCATGGTTCATAGGGCAAAAACCTCAGTATGTACCTCTATTGCACATGGTTTATATTCACAAAGGTGTGAAGTATTTTTGATTGAGACAATTCACCCATGTTATGGATCGCAGATACAATTCCAAAAAATTACTAATAAAAAAATTGATGTATTTAGAAACATTATCTTTAAACAGAGGAGCAAGACATAGCCATAATTTGATCAAATATCTGATTCTGTAACTCATTTGCATTATAATATGGTTCCTCATGAAGTAGGAAGCAGAATGCTACTGTTTTCCATCTTCAAGGCAAAACAGTAATTGAGAAGCTGCCTCGTGTGCAAAGAAAAGAAAAAACTCCGTGTATTCAAAACTAGCATGTCAAAAAGTTGACCAACTTGAAATATTCTCCTTGGAATGCTAGTTTCATTAAGGATGAAGATTTTATATGAGGGAGCATTCAACTCCGGTACAGTAGCCCCAGGGAACCCCTGATTCTGTAGCAATGTCTTCAGTAGCTACAAATTTCTCCCCTGCAATATTTTTCTGAGGATTTTTTCACTTCTTAGAAATGCATTTGCTTCATCATGTTACAGTATTTTAAAAACTCAATACAAGTCAAACTAGGCAACAGTTATGAATAAAAATATAAAATCTAAAGTTAATTTTCAGGTGACTATCCCCAAGGAGCACATATTTGCACAGCTCATTAAGAATACTAGGATTACTGTGTTAACCATTTTCAGCCCTCTCTGAAAAAGGTAATGACAAAGGATGTGCCTATCAGCTATCATGTCTTAAACTCTTTGCAAGTAGTAAATATAAATTAATAAAAGTATTTTCCAATTAAAGCTTTATATTGTTTCAATAAAAACTATTAAAACAGTACTTAGGTCAGTTCAGATGTAACCCTAGTTTCTATAGCAGTTGGTGGGGCAACAGAGGAAGGGTTGCTCACTTGCCTTCTTAACGCCGAGTGTCGTTGCCAGTTCCTGAGAGGGCAAACAAGGCAGCAGGATCATCCAACTGCCTCCACCTCTGCAATGCACTGAGCTCTACATACCTCACACTTCCGTATCTCAGGAATTGGCAGCAATGCTTGGTGTTGGGAAGACAGGTAAGCAATCCCACCCTGCCTGTACCACCCAAACGACTGCTGCTACCTGGCATGTTAGACAATGAACACCTTTGCTCCTGAATTCCACACTTCTTAGTTCATTGTTGTTGTTGTTTAGTCGTTCAGTCGTGTCCGACTCTTCGTGACTCCATGGACCAGAGCACGCCAGGCACTCCTGTCTTCTCTTAGTTACAGAACAGAATTCTCTTAATTACAGAACAGTATCTTGCATGTGAGATGCAGGAAACAAGGTTCAGCAATCCATGCAACTAGGATATGTAACCCCAGTTATAGCTGGATTAGGCCTACTTATTGATTTTTCCCTTCCCTTTATCAAGTACTTTTGTTATCAGAACAATGAGTACATGGTACATGATACATGTTCCACTTTAGTTTTGTTTACTAATATGTCATAAACGTGTTGAATCTGATCTCAATCTATTTAAGCAGATTTCTCTCCCCTCCAAAAAAAAAAATCACAAATTTTGTAGAACTGGTACCTGTGCCCCTTTTGATCATTCATGTGTTGCATATTGATGTCTGTGAAGTGAGACTTGTAATTCTAGCACATAATCTGATAGCTCTTGAAGCTAATACAGTGGACCCTACAGATACGAACTTAATTCATCCCAGGGGTCCCTACTTATCCCAAAAAGTCCGTATCCAGAGGTGCCGCTTCTGCGCATGCACACAGCGTGATAGAGCGCTTCTGCACATGTGTGCACGATGAAACCCGGAAGTATACACTTCTGAGTTTGCTGCGCTCACAACCCGAAATTACGTTACCCTAATGTAACGTAACCCGAGGTACCACTGTATATTACTTGAAGCTAATATATTTGCATATTAGTAATATACAACTGCTACTTTTCACAATCAATAGAAACAGGCTCTTTTTCTTCACAATATTCCATCAGGAAAAGGCAGTGAAAGAAACTTGTCTATCATATATGCTAGGTAAATTCCTAGCTCACTTCTATCCAATCTGGCAGATTTCTGACAACTTGGGTGAGAGGGGATCTGTGGTATAGTTGTATAAGCATGTTTGTCAACAATTGAATTTTCAAAGTATCATTATCTTCAGCGTGGAACATCAAAGTTCTCTATCAACAACTATATGAACCAAAATATAAATAATCTCTAGAACTACTAGGAGTTTGTGGATAGCAAGTATGTCTGCCAGTTCTAACCTTTGAAAAAATTTGTCAACATAATTTTACAGCTGCCAAATAACAGAGAACTCTATCAATTTATATCAGTCTTCTATTAAATATGACTACATTATTTGGCAATGCTGTGGCAGTTTACTAAAATTAAGGCAAGCATTAGCAGTGACTAATTTTCACAGTCAACATACCTGCATATGTAACTTCCTCAGGTACAAGCTATTCTAATTTACATTCTAAAATTCTTACTACATATATTTTAAAATAGCTTTCATTGAAGCATTCCTAACAAAGTAACAAAAGTTAATCTCACAAATGCTTGCAAATCTCTTGGAAGCGTTCCCTAGTTTTAGTTTCACGTTCTATTTTTACCTACTTGCGGGCTCGATTGCTTAGTCCTTTGAGACATTTTGTACAAACTGGGGCAATTACTTCATCAGTGCCCAGCACTGATGTTTAAATAAGGTCATGTTCAACCTGGGTGTAATGGTCTGACATGCTGGGGCTATATTCGATAAAAGAATTATTTAAATATTTATGCAACTTACTGCAGTGAATGGTGATGGTGGACATTGGCTTCAATATTCCCGTCTTCAACTCATGTAGCGCAAAGCATATTTTGCACTATTTAGCATTAGAACAGTAAAGAGTGTTGAGACAAGGAGAATATTTAAAAATACTCCGAATCTCTGACAAATAAAGATATGTAATAGATGCATATGGATATAAATAGGATTCCAGATGTCACTGGTAACCCATTTCAAGTTTTAGCCTTTCTGTTAGATGGACATAAAATTCAAAATTACTAAATTACTGTTTCGGATTAGCAGATCATGAAAAACATTTTTTTAAAATCTTATGCTGAAATTTGGTTCAAAGAATGGAAGGCTGAACCATTAAAATTGGTGTACAGCAACTGAAGCACCTGTGTCAGGATGTCTCTTACCAGAAGAAAGAATCTGTTTACATATGTCAAATGGCCTGTTTAGAAACCACACCATGCTTTTTGAGAGAGACTGATGTAAGAACAAATAAATCAATGTACTTGGGAACTGTATACATGGAAACTCCACCCTCTTCTTTTGCATAGTAAGACCTCAACCGTCAGCCAGCAACGTAGGCTCTCAGGATCATGCCTCAACAATTCTTTTTGTGTGCACTTCTATTGCTATGAAGGGTTGATTTCTTCAAATGACAGATAAGAGATGGTGGAAATTGTTGGGCCTAGCCCAACAATTTGCCCCTGCTTCCCTTTTTTCAGTTTATACACAATCTCCTCTTTCCCTTGCTCCAACAGCATTCTGCACAATCCTGAAAAACTTTGTAGCACTTTGCAGTTGGGAGACATGAACTATCTTAAGAAATTGTATTTAAAAGCAGGAGAAGCAGAAGACTTGAAAGTGCTTTCTAGTGGCTTAAGCCATTTGTAAGCTCTATGTACTATCATGAATAGAGTTAAATTGAATACTATTATAAAATATACAGTAGTGACACTGTCAGTATGTATAAAAACTTTCTATTTTCCTTTAATAGCATAGTCTGTGTTCTCGCTCAGTTCAAAAGTATTTGTACCACCATCACCTTCCAACAGCTGCATATACATTAAAGAAATATTTATCAACAATAATAACGTCCAACATCTTAGCATAAAATTCTGCCAAGTTTGAGAATTTCACAATTAATTTCACCAACACTACTATTAATACAATTTATATCCAATATTTGCCCTCTGTGCTGAAGAGCAGAGGCAGGACCTGTACTTTGAATACTGAAGTTCAACAGTTTAAGCTCCAGAATCTCCAGTTACGGGATTTTTGGTAGTTCGGCTAGGAAATGCCTCCACCTAAATGTGCTTCTGGACAGTTTATTGTGGAATAAAGTGCTGCTGATGCACACATGTTTTTCACAGTATCCACATGACAGAGCCATTATAATGCAAGGCTGCACTCTCTTACTTTTAACTGGGATTTCTCCTTATTGTGTAAAATGCAGTACAGTACACAGAATAATCCATCATACCTCCAGTCACCAGTAGTGTGGATGCTTAGTGCATTTTTGAGAGAGAGGAGACTTTGTCAGGTGTATTGTGATGTTTCACTCAGTAATCTTTTATTCCCTCACCCCGTTTATGTTTGCTCCTCACCTGAGCACAATCTCGCCATTTTGCTTCCAGCAAACAAAAAAAGCCACACTTAATTCCACCCACTGTCACATGCTGAAGACACACTGGAATGTCAATAACCTGGTTTGAAGGAACTTTTTGCGGAAAATATCCACACAATAAATGTTTTTTTAAAAGGTAACTACCATAGAGACAGACATTTTTTAAAATGCAATATATATTAAGAGATCTTAGGAAACTAGAAAGGTGCATTACCAGATCACACCACTGGGTCATCTAGCTCTATACTGTCAGAACTGATTGGCAGTGCCACTCAAGGTTTGAAGGAAGAAGTCTTTCCAAGCCCTATCTGGGTTGAACGTGGAACCTTTCGCAAGAAAAGCATATGCTCTGTAACTGAACATTCCTTCTGCTGCATTTTTGGGTGGGGGAATGTGTTATTTATTTATTTATAAAAATATTTATATACCGCTATATCTTACTGCAGTGGTTTGCAACAATATAAAAACCAAACAATATAAGAAGTTAAAAACAAGTTAAAAGCAAAAATAAATTAAAAACAAACATCAATAGATCACTATGAGGGATGTATTGCTAAATGCCTGGATAAACCTAGAAGTACAGAAAAGTTTCAGCAAGCATTTAAAAGTTAGCACAAAATGCATACTGTACTATTGTACTGTTATGGAAACCTACGGGGCATAATTAATGTTTTTGGATATTGCAGTGGTTTAGTCATGCGGGTCACATGACCCTGAAAGCTATCTGTGGACAAACGCTGGTTCCCTCGGCCTGAAAGCAAGATGAGCGCCGCAACCCCATAGTCGCCTTTGACTGGACTTAACTGTCCAGGAGTCCTATACCTTTTACTTGCCCCCACCAAATCAAGCAGCAGATAGATATCGCTAAATCACTCTCGTGTAAGTCCTCGGCATTGTTTCTTTTTAGGGGAATGGATATTGTCCACTCTACCACTCAACCCATGTGTGGAAGGCAAGCAGTGGAATAGCATATACGTGATGGGGAGGCAGAACATGCAGGAGCTAACATGCCAATTGCACACAATTTAAAAACGGATCAGAACTACCACTCATTTGTGATATAAATACCCGTCTGCAAGCACTCTTTTGGACAGCAACTAGCCAACAATTGACAGCACTAAGAAATGTTGCCCAATGTTTGACCTTTTATAAGCTTATATTGTACTTCACAAGAAAAAATTATCCAGCACAACATATCACTTGAACAAGAAAGGAATTCTAAATTCCTAAGGCTATATCTAGATCTGAATGATAAATATTGAGCTGTAAATTAACTAGCAACATTTGAACTCCCCAACTGTGATAAGAAAACTTTCTAGAGAACCAAAAACATATGAAAAATATTCTTATACACCATGATACTGAATACAGTGGCTTGAATCATCTTTTACCTCACATGGGTATTATACTCTAAAAAGATAAAAAGTATTGTCTCTTTCCTGTAATTGAATACGTATATTTTATGGTCAACTCAAATAATTCACCCTAGATGTGCACTGCTACAAGTGATGAATTGTTTCAGATGACAGGGTACGCTGAAGTGAAAAATCTATGTTCAAGTGAAGGGGGAAATGACCAAGTATAACAGTCAAAAAAGCATCTGAAATAAATTATTTTATACTAAGCAATTAATCTATGGTAAAGCATTTTTAGAGAATAAATGCAGACTTAAGTGAGAGAATCAAACTGATGAGAATCAAATATTCAGTGGTGCATTAAGATAGGCTCCTACTCTTTAGAATATTGGATTTTGAGACTGTGTACATTAAAATCTGAAGAGATTGAATTATCTTCCTTGTTGTAAATTAGGACCAGTACAAATTATGGCCTTTTCTTTATACTGATATATAGAGTATTATGTATATGTTTCCATTTTTGTTTCATCATTTCATTTTGTGATAAAGCACTGTTCACTAGAATGATGCCCATATCCAACAAAAGGCCAATCCCCTTCTTTCCTGTCCCTTAAAGAGAATATGTGCTACTGACTAGAAGTCAGACAAGCCCAAAACATATATAAATATATTTATTTATTTATCCTTATAGGGAATGTCAAGAGGAGATTGTCCCCTTTACCCCTCTTAAACACAACCTACACTCTGTAGGTGACAAATATGCATGGGAGATATAGCATTATATCATCCAAAACCAGTTTGAAGTCCATATAATGATATCGGTTTCTTAATTTTTGACCTGGCAATGTATCACAAATCATGATGTATGTGAGATGCAAAAATGACAATGTGGGGAAAACTGTGAAGACAGCCAATGCTTCTTTCAATTCCTGCAGCCCATTAACTCTGCCAGTGCAACTCTCCCCTGCCTCATGCAGGGGGCAGCGAATCACAAAAGCAGGTGCCGCAAAAATCACGACGCAGGAAAAACCATGAAGCCAGCCAATGCCTCTTCATAGCTTCATCCTTATTTCAGACATCGTGATATATTGGTATATTGCAGTGTTTAGCTGGTGATTTATTGTGATGTTGAAACCCAGATATCACCAAGCCCTTGTGACAAATCTCAGGGATGCAATGCCAAATACAGCTGGATTTCCGAGGATGGTGAATCCTCTTCCTACCAGATGAGCACACTTCCCTTTGAATACAATGAGATAAGAAAAGCATGCTTTCCAATGTTCTTGATCCCTCTCCTGAATGCATTCGGAAAAGCCACCTAGAATGAAACATGCTGTTTCACATATCATCTTAAGAGAATTTGCAAACTGCTTAGATAGTGAATTTGGGTCCCCCCTCCTTTAAACCACTTCATTTTTCTACTACTCTTAGGGTGGTTCTGTTCTTATTATCTCTGGAATTGGATACATTTTGCCTCCTCACAAAATCTGGTCAACTGGCTGGATGACAAGGAGTGGTTGGAGGCTCCAGAATAGGACTGGCTCCTGTGAAACAGCTGCCAGTACCAACAATCTGTGCCTCCTACTTCCCTTGTCTCCTCCTCAGCCGTATGTTTCCCAAGCAGCCTTTAACTACGTTGGGGACGGCCACCTTTGCTCTTTGTTCTGCTACACGCATAGCCCCCCATGTCCTTGGAAACAAGGGAGAAGGGACGCTTACTACAGTAGGAAAGGCAAGCTCTGAGGATGCTTCTGCAGCCTCTGTCACTTCCTCTTCTGCTCCCCCTGGTTCTTTTTGCTGACTAATGCCTGTGGCCTCTTCAGCCTTCAACCTCTGGCCTGTCCTCAGTGTCCCACCACCACTTCCTGGGCTCAGAGTCTTCTCTTGAGGATTCCCTGGCTGGAGTCTCCCACCACTCCTAGTCATGTTTTTTGGTCTTGATCTCTCGGGAAACTAGCTGACTTGCACAACAGTGTGAGATCAAAAAACAAACTTATGTGTGAGATGTTTTTTTATATGTGGGATGTTAAAGATTTGTCTTATGAGTTTGTAGCTTTTAACAACCTACTAATGGTTTACAAAGCACAATATCCCAGACAAATGTATTAAAATAACAACAACTTTTCAATGCTAAGTCTCATGCTCCAACTACCGTGAGACAACATATGCAGAGCAATTTATTGACTGCAAACAACCACAATGAAGAAGCTGTTTTAATTGGCAGCCAACTAGTGTATACCATATATACCACCTCAGAAGTGGGGGGGAAAGCAGTGATGTAGGATAAAGTTTTCTGTAAAAATTTCTACTGCTATATTTTGCCCTAGAAATTATTGTGCTCACTCATTATTCTAGCAATTAAACAAATGCAAGTGAAATTGGGCAACTTAAATTAAAAAATTGGTAATTAAACTAAAAATTATAAAAGGTATAATTGACGTGTTTTATATTACTATCGCTAGGAAGTGCAATTTTTTTGCTAACCGCTTTTCAGAAATGTGAAACTTAGGTTAAGTTTTTAGTGCCTCCATTTTTTCCCTAAAATCTAATCAAGTCAAAGAAAGGGTATGCTATCAAGTTGTCATGATTTAATTTTTTGCAAGTCTTCCAATAAAAGTAATTTCCAAGTAAAACTTGTACTAAAAAAGTGTGTGTGTGTGTGTGTGTGTGTGTGTACGCATACATCCAACCTCCAATGTTCTTAGGAAGTGGGGTTTTACAGAAAAAACTCACTGCCCTAAAATCAATGGGCATTATTGAAAAAAATGAGTTCTTATCATACCTTACATATCCTTGAGGTAAACATTAAGCACTAGAATATCCAAGCACACAATTACTGAGAGAGCCAAGCTTCTCTGCTCTATCAGCCAATACTCTGTCTGATACTATAGCGCAAACAAAACCCCTCTGGAGGCTCTTTGTTTACAAATTTAGTATTTAAAAAAACAAAGAGGAATGTGAAATTATATACAATCTTTTAACTTGTCCTCAACCCTTGTTAGATTAATAATGTGAAGAAAACATGAAAGCTGTTTGCTTTATACAGTACAAGTCATTAAAAACATATATTTGAGATCTTACTTTGTTTATGTATATACTGAAGAAATATCTTAACTGTGAAGAACCAGAAATCCAAATCAGTGAAGAAGCAGAAAATAAAACATTCCAAGGATTAGAATTAGGGTTTGTTTTATGCTGAAATGTTATCATCGATTAAATATATGAGTAATACATAGCATTGATCATTTTGTCACACCCACATCTGTGGACGCAATGTTAATAATGCTTTCTCCTGTGCAATAGTTTTAAATATGTTCTCTGGTGTGGTAGTTTTTAAAATGTTCCTTTTTTCAGCACATAAAACAAACTTCAGTTCACATCACATATGTAAAGCACCAAAGTGAGGAAAGTATTTTTTATCATGTACAGACACATTAGAAAATCAGAATAGGGCTAGAAAGCCTCAACTGTAAAATTACTCATGCCCACATTGCAGTACATTATTTTACTTTCTTTTGAAGATTTATAAACCAATTAATCACAGCACTCTCTAAGTGATGAGAATTTTTTTTTTGCAGGTAACACACAGCTAAACACCACAAGATAATTAAAAAACCACAAATATACATAAAATTATAGCCATTTTAAAAATAGTAAAACTTAAAACAAATATAGATATCTAAGTTATAAATCTAGGTAGGCTTGTAGAAATAAAAATAGATTTACCAAAATCACTGTGCCTGTCTAATATCAATCGAAAAGCTGTTACGTAAATTGCAATATCAAAATCAAAGTTGACACGGACACCCTAGGATATTCTGCTTCCACCTCTCCACCCTGGAGATGCCACCACAGTGGTCTTACAACAACATTCCTTTTCTTATAAAAGACTTTAGAAGAGCATATTTGCCCCTTGGTTGTTGTTCAAGGAGTTAGTTCACAGGGTTCTTAATGTATATCCCACCCAGTTATTAACCAGCCCAGATCTTCTTAGCTTGGAGGTAGAACTACATAAAGGCACCCTCAGTCCAAGACTACCACAGATATCATGCCTAGGAAAAGAAACACAAGAAGGCATGTAGATGTGTTTTACATATTAACCACAAAAAAACTTTTTCATAACACAAATAGTGTATATACCGGTACTTAAAATGTACCACTGAACAGTTGCAAAATACAGAGAGGGCTCCTAAGAAACATTACTAACTGGTTGTCAATACTACGCAGCTAATATAATTTTTTGCTGCTGCTGTTGCATATCACCTGTATATGCACCTACACAAACTTTCTTGCAGCAAGCACTAATCTACATATCATAATTATTACTTTAAACATCTAACTAGCTTATAAGCTTCTGTAAACTCACAAGAGGAAGGTTACAGGGCCCTCTTGGCAATAGCAGTGGAGTCATAGAATACCATCCCCCTGAGGGTCGGCTGGTACCAATGCAAAGCATCTCTTGGGGCCAGTAAAATACCTTTATTTTCAGTCAAGCAACTTGAACATATCTATATGGCCTTGCATTGTGACAGATTATGTAATATTTTGACTCCTCCTTGTTCTTATTTTTTTTATTGATTGTATTTTAAACTGTTGTTACCTGCCTGTTATCCATGAGAACAGGTGCAATATAAATTCTAAAAAAGAAATCTAAATCTCACTTTATTCTGCAATTTTTTCTCATTTATTCCTGGCCCACATTGTACTGCAATAAATCACGCAGAATTTTATAATGTAAGATCAGGGCAAAGACCTATCTAGTCCAGAGGGCAATCTCCTACAATTCTTCCTGAGCAAGTGGCATTCAACAGCATACGGCATCTGATCCTTGAGGTAGAATACAGTATTAGTAGCCTTATCCTCCATTAATTTGTCTAATCCCCTTTTAGAGCTGTCTACATTTGTGGCTATCACTATAGTTGAGAATTCTGCAGCTTAATTATGAGCCATGTGAAATATTTTGTCCTGAATATATTTCAGGTTCTTGCATTATGAAAGAGGGATAATATGCTCTATCTACATTCTCTAAACCATGCATAATTTTATAAACCTCACTTATGTATATTTTTACTGAACTAAAAAGTCCCAAGCATTGTAATAATCCTCACGGGGAGTTGCTCCAGTCTTTTTGGTTGCCCTTTTCCAACTTGACAAAATCTCTTCTGAGAGATGGTGACCATAACTTTACACAGTGTTCCAAGTGTGATTGCACCACATTTTGGGATAAAGGCATTCCAATACTGGCATTTTTGTTTTCAACCCTTCTCCTAATTATCTTGAGACTGGAATTAGCATTTTCCCCAGGACCCATGTACTGGATTAACTATTTAATTGAACCTATGTATCACAACTCAAAGATCTCTTTTCTGGTCAGTCACCACGCATTCAGACATCAGTGTGCAGTTCACAAATAAAACACAACCAATGACAGTTATGCAGCATAGACAAAATAAAGAATAATGAGTGCCATCAAAGAAATTATGCCTATCTTACTAAAATTTAGTTGGTTCAACAGAGAACAGTAATCTATATTGTTAAGAAGAGCCTGCCTTGTTACATTCCAACCTACTTTGAACAAAAATTAATTTTCCATTGGAAGCAGCATCTCAATTATTTTATTCTGCTTCTGCTTTTTTAAAATTTTGAAGAGCAACTTTGAAAGAGAAAAGAGGAAGAAGTCAGATTGCATCCCTGAAGCCTTTGCTGTTCCTTTTGGAATTCAGTTTAGTTAATAGCAAATTTCTATACATCAATAGCTATTGTTCTTTGTTAGCAAGGAATGCCACACAGGCAAGTAAGCAGGCCTATGAAGATAAGACAGAGCCTTTATACCAAGATGGGAAATATCAGGTATAGGGGTGGAATGTGGTCCCTCAGACCTTTCTATCTGGCTTTCAGACCTCTCCCCAGGTCACCATCCTCACCAGCCCTGCTTCAAACACCCTGTTGAAAAGTGTCCTTGAACTGTGATGAAGCCTCTTGGTTATCCTAATGTAGGACAAAGACGGTCATGAGACAAGGGGTGTAGGAACAAGTCTGTTGTACAAAAAAAAGTTTTACTATCTTTTTCTTTTCTTTTTTACTTTTATTGTTCCTCCAACTTTTGCTTCTAGCTCCACTCATTATTGACATGTGACTCTCAAAAGGTGGCCCAGAAAGGAATGCAGTCCTTGAGCTGAGATATGTTCCCTGCCCTTGCTTCATATGTTCCACCCATTGTGTCTAGTATAGAGAACAGGAGGCTCCGAGAGGAGGGAAGTGTAGCATAGAAATCTAACACGCTGTTGCAAGAAGAACAGAGCTCTCTGTCCCTCTTCTGTGAGCCCCAGAAGGCTAGTAAACATGGGGGGGGGGGTATTTACAAGGTTGTTAGTAATTATTCAGACGTTTGCTAGGCCTAAATTCTTACTTTCTGTCTCATAATAATTTAACACTCTCTCTCTCTCTCTATATATATATATATATCATTTTACAAAGAACAAATAAAGATATTCACTACTTCGTATCCAACAGCAGTGAATTACAAGTGTCATGCATGAAGTGGTCATTGGGCAAAACATTGCAGCTTTAGCATGAAACGTTCAAATATATATTCTGACACATATTTTTAAAAGTACATGGCCATCTGTTCCTCTTCCGTGCCCCTGTCATGACATCTGCTTTAATCCATGTTACTAGAAGGACATGGTCCTTGAGTTGTTATTCTATGAATGGATTCAAGTTACAAGAAAGGAGATTCTGACTAAGCACCAGGAAGAACTTTATGACACTAAGAGCTGTTTGACAGTGGAACAGACTCTTTTCTTGTAGGTTTTTAAGCAGAGCTTGTATGGCCATCTGTCATGGGTGCTTTAGTTGAGATTCCTGTATTGCAAGGGGTTGGACTAGATGACCCTCAGAATCCCTTCCAACTTTACAATTCTATGATTTTGTAAGTACAGTGGTACCTCGGTTTAAGAACAGTCCTGTTTACAAACGATTCGGATTACGAACTCTGCAAAACCAGAAGTAGTATTCAGGTTTACGAATTTTATCTCGGTCTACAAATGGAAACCAAACGGTGGAAGGGCACCAGCGGCGGGAAGCCTCATTAGGGAAAGTGCACCTCAGTTTAAGAATGGATTCAGTTTAAGAACAGACTTCAGGAATGGATTAAGTTTGTAAACCAAGGTACTACTTTACTAAAAAAAAAAATGCAGTAAATATTGTGTAGAACAGATGAGTCTATGTAAAATCCCAACCCCAAAAGATATTTGCTGTTCTACCCCTCATTCACGCCATATTCCAGACATTTCAAGCATTTCACTATGCCAAGTGAAAGTTCTGTGTTCCCATATCCTCAGTATATTCAGGCACAACACCAGCAGCACTGATTATTCCAAAAGCACTTTGCAATATACTATGAAGAAAGAGGCCACACATAGACTAATTAATAATGATATGGAGAGAGTGGGGGGCCTTGAAAATCACTGGAATTATTTCAGCAAAAAGAAATAAAAGCCCCCCCCCCCAACACAAAATGTATGACTTCTTTAAAAGGCCTTTCTAAAAATTCAAATGGGGAAAGAGTTTTGGAAAACCTCACGTTGTACATGTGTTAGGAATTCTTCTAAAGCTTTAACAGCAGTGTTATAGTCTAAAAGGGATTAGACAGCTTTATTCTTAAGACTAAGCCTTTTAAACACATACCTATATACTTGGTGTTATGGAAGGCTGAATTAAGAACTCACTCAAAGAATCTAGAGAAGAACCTTTGTGTCTTTAACAGTAACAGAAAGCCCCTCACTCTACTACAACTTTGTCCAGCTCTACCTAATAATTATACTATCTACACATCTCTTTCCCCCGCTCCTTTATTTTAACATACAAATAAATAAGCAGTATTGAAAGGTTTGGTTGTTCGAATAATCAGTCCCTCATCTTTAAATTTCAAATACTTTTTAATAACTTTTTAACTGTAATAGCAATTTTGCTATCAGTCTTAGAGGATGGCTCTGGCAGAATCTCAGAAAATAAACTTGGTTTTTCGGGTACTACTCAAGTATGGAAGTTCTACTTTCTCAGGAATAGAAAAAAAGTTGTTTTGTGTTTAAGTAGTCCACTTTTGTCTCAACAAAATATGATCTGTGTTTTCTTATTTTCACTGAGCAATAGATGGAGTCTTGCCATGTCTTTTCTTTTATCAAGTTTATGTTGAATTCGGTTCTATATGTGACCATTCTCAGATTGAATTGTGCTAAGTATAAAAATATTCATAAGGCCACTTTCCAAATTTTTGGGGAAAATTTTTTTATCTAGGCTTGCACGGTGTATTCAGATTTGCCTTCACATTAAGAATTCTGCTTAGCTTATCCAACAGCTATCAGTGGGACTGACATCTAGCTTTAGAAAACAGTACGAAGGTAATCTGTTTCAAGATTGTCTTCGCAGTTTCTTCCATTTCTTCTGGTTAGTTGGGGCTAGTGGTAATATGGCAAAAGTTGCAAAAAGTACAGAAGGGGCTATTCAATTACATTTTACTTAGAACAAACCTATTAAAATAAATAAACATGACTAAGTTAGGTTCATTACTTTTAATGGGTCTGCTCTGAGTAAAACAGTACCCAAAATTAGTAAAATACTGGTCCTATAAATTGGGTTGCAACATTAGTCATAAGCTCATGTGGAATGTCAAGGCAGACAGAGATATCCTTTAATTGTGCAACAATGCTGTAGCAAAACACTGTATCACAATATATCTTGAATAATACTTTACAATGAAATAGTGTCAGCCTCCCAATTCACACAGGTAAGGTGCCAGCTTTTTCTAATGGATAATAATGTAGCAATTAAAGGTTTCCTCTATTGTGTTGATCTATATCTATCTATTGTAGTATTAGAATTGGATGTTGTTGTTTGTGTTATTTCCAGCACCGTCTGCTTGGCTCACTCACAGCATTTGGTTAGACTAGGAGAAGTTAAGGGGATGCTTTCCAGATGTTATTGGGAATATCAACTGTCATAATTCCTGATCAGTTGTCATAATGGCTGGTCCACAAACATCTGGAGAGTGTCACATTATATCTGATGCTTCTCTTATAGTTTTATCACGTCAACAAGCAAACAATGGCCTGGTGCTTTATAATCCTAACCCCCCCCCCCATTTGCAGCTTCAGCCTATTTTATTTCTTCGTGTTGATCCAGGATAGGAAAATAGTGGTGAACAGTCTCCACCTTGGTCCATAAATGGGACCTGTTTCATAAAGGGCCTGACTGCCCTTCTGAAAAATGACAAATACAACCATAAGTAACACACATATATGCTCATGGGCAGAAAATTTAATTTAGAGAGGCAATTCAAGGGATAAACCAGACTATTCATCCTTATCAACCCCACTCTGGATCAACAGGATAAAAGAGCAAGCAGCGAACTTGCAAAGAGGAACTTTTCAATTTGGCAGCACTGGAGTCCTAAACATGTTACAAACACATTTTATCACAAAAATATTGTATCTCAAGAAATATGAGCTTACACAGAAAGCACTGTAATACTGTAATAAAATAACAACATATGGATGCTCTGCAAAATGTTAAGTGGAATTGCCATCCTTCCTTCAGAGAAAAAGGCTGGTGTGGAAGTACTCAAAGTTAAACTTGCTTTAACTTATATTGTTCACATTCAACTCATTACTGTGTCTGACCACTGCCACATTTTAGGATTAGCTTGACAAGACACAGGAGCTAAATGTTTCTATTTATTTTTCCTTAAAAATTGCCAGGGCATTAGAGCGTACTAAAACTTTCCCCTTTGCCACTTCCAGCATGGCGTGGAGACTGAAAAAAGGCGCAATAAAGGTTAACCCAACACTATGCCCCAATCTTATTGGCAGTGGAGGATATCAAAGGGGAATAAAGTCAAAAAAATAGTTTAAAATGCTTAATTATATTTTAATAATTGTTTTTTCTATATTTTTAGTGATTCTTGCTTTAATCTATATGCCACCTTGAGCAGGGAAAAGGTAGGTTGTTAATAATAATAATAATAATAATAATAATAATAATAATAATAATGTCAAAAGACTAGCAAACTGACAATGGCATAAGCTGTGGTAAACTGCAGTCCACTTTCAATGCACGACTCTGATGAAGTGGGCTGTAGTCCATGAAAGCCTGTGTCATAAAAAAATTGTTAACCTTAAGGTATCACAAGATTTTGTTTTTGCTACAGTAAACAAACACAGCTACCTCTCTGAAAACTGTTCAAAATATCCAGAAATCTAATAATTGATCTCCCATCTTTCTTATACTTTGTTCCTAGGATTGTATGCTCCTTGGGGCGGAACCAGAAGGTTGACAACCCAGCAGGCAAAACAAAAAACATTTTAGGAAATAGTGTATGCGCAAATTCTTCATACAACAGACATGATTTTAGAAGGACATCCATATTAACTTTTTTCCTTAGCTGGAAAAAAACTCATTCTAGAAAAGAGCAACAAATACAAACGTGGGCATTCCACAGGCAGAGAATCAATTGGATTAAACTAATTATTAAAAGTGATCAAAATGCTGGATTTGTTTTATTGCCACTAAAACGCACACAGCTGTCCTAATTTTTTCTGGCACCAGCATAACTGCAACACATGAATCAGTACATCTAAATCTGAATATTAAACCTGCTTGCGTACAAACTCCACTACTCTCAACCTTTAGTACGCCAAGATATGTGATGTCATAACACAGCAAAATTCTCAATTTCCATGCCACTGGCTACCAATGCATCACAGACTTCTTCGCTAAAGGTTACATATGAGTGGGCTTGAAAAGACAGGGCTGCTGTTTTCAGCAGCAGCTAAAATGAAGTTTTAGCCTTAAGGCTCCAAAAAGCTTGTCTTTTCCTAGAATTGTGTCTAACAATAATGGATATACATTCATTTATAATACGTTATTTATAGTCACATAATATATCTTAGGTGAGCATTCAGTATTCTGACAAGGTTTTAAAAGTAAATATGTGTTTTTATGGGAGCACCTTATTAGTAACTACAAATGCACCACGTATCAGTTTCAAACTAGTTGTAATGATGAATCAAATAACATAAGTTGTTAATATGCTCACAGCTTAAAGTGTTTTATTTCTTTATATTTAATCATCTTACCAGAGTGATTCCAACCTTTGTCCCTATTCCCCGTTTTCCAAAATAATCATTGTTATTTTGCAGAACTTCTATCCATGCTGACAAGACAGGTCCTGCAGAATACAGTAGGAAGTATATTTATGGAAAACAGAAGCTTTATTCTTTCCACAAATAAAATCCAGAAATCAGACACACGAACACATCACACTTACTGTAAATTTAAACTATTAAAATGGGCTATCATATAATCAGCTAAACAAGTAGACTTTAAATGTACTGAATAGTGATGAAATCTAGTAGTGATGAAAGAATGCTAAAGATGTACTGGTGTCATAGAGATAGTGTCCAGTAAGTACACTGACAAACTGGGCTGCCATATTCAGGTAGGTAGTCGTGTTGGTCTGACGCAGTCAAAATAAATAAAAAAATGTCCAGTAGCACCTTAGAGACCAACTAAGTTTGTTCTGGGTATAAGCTTTTGTGTGCATGCACACTTCTTCAGATGGGCTGCCATATGAAACTGGCAGTTAACATGCAAAATCAAGGAAAGCTAAATAAACAAACTTTGTATTCTGCGTGAAATAATTGAGTAGCATTTAATTTCAGTATTTTCAGAAAATATTGTTTGCAATACCAAATAAGGTATGAAGAGTTTTGCTCAAATGTAAAAGTCTAGCCAGTTTAAGGCAATTCATATTTACTTAACCGAAACAAACGTAAAACAAAACAAAAGTCTGAATCTTAAAGTAACAAGGTTCAATGTTTTCAAATCTCTCAAATAGTTATAGTTTAGAACAAAAAACCCAAAGTTACATAGTTTGAAATCCCAATATTCTCAAATGGGAAAGTTAGATGGTATGTTTTAATCTCTTCTATGAAAGACATGGGTACTGAAACATTCATAACACCTCCATGTACCCAGCATGAAGTACATAACCTTTCAAAGTGTTTCCCCCAAACAGAAGTGAACGTCTGTTGTATTCAAGTAATGAGGAAGCCTAAAACACCATGTAGATGTATAACAAAATTTTCCAGACTACCTAAAAATTTATATCAAAACACAAGTAACACGTCACACAGAACATAATACGAGATAAATGATGTTACCGAAATAATATACAAATCTACATTTGATATTCAGCATTCATTCAATACTGGAAGTTTTGATACATATTTCAGAGTAGATCCTATTGGTTTTAATAGGTCTTCAGTATAAGTATGGTTATACTGAAAAACCTAAGGCAGACTAAAAAATGCACATTTTATTTAAAATATTGTATTTCCTCCTTTCATCCACTTGCTTTTACAATGCAGTTAATCTTGAATAAAAACCAATAGTCATTTTAAATCTTAAAAAAAGCATTCAGTAAAAAGATCATGAGAATAGCTTCTCAATTTCCAGTATGTACTGCCTTTTATGCTATGACACTACAGCCTCTGAGGGTCAGATTAATTAAGATCAACAGCAGCTGCAGTGCAACGTGAGAAGCACACTGTCACAATTCCCACCAGTCTAGCCCAATTACCTGCAGCATTCCAGCACTGGACAACTGACAACCTTCAAGTCTCTACCAAGTCATTCCTTCCCACCGGACTAACGATAAACATTAAAAACAAACTAACCTCTTTTTGAGAAGGGCTGCAACACCAGCTGCACCTGCTGAAAACTGCAAAGATGAATCCCAGAAATGTTTGTTAGTCGGATCTCTACAGATGTTGTTGAACTTAACCAGAACCAAGTTCAAAGATGGAAATGAGGCAGCAATCAACCCCAAACTTCAGAGCAATTTTAACTTTCAAAATCTGCAATCTGATTTAAAGAATTAGCATTTTCTTTTCTAATTTGCAAGATCGTTTTTAAACCAAAATAGTTATTTGTTTAAAACCGATATTGTTCGAAAAATTAATTTTCCGAATCATTTTCGGCAAAAGTAATTTTATCCTTCAAAACGAGGTGACAGGACTTTAAAAGAATTTTTAAAAATCAATTATTAAAATAAGTGAAAGAGCAAAGAGGTAAAGTGACAACTTAAGACTTCTGTTAAACTGGAAGTTCACCAAAATTATGTTTGTATTAAGATATCTAAAATTACCTTTATTTCCTTTCTAAAACAAATTCACTTCCATGATCAGGTATTAGGAACCTCACTGCCATTCCAAATAGCATTTCATTTTTTAAATGCTGTCTGAAAGATATTTATTGTGCAGATTATTTTACTAGTGCATTGAGATTTTTACCTTCACGCCATCACTATAAAGCTAAGCAGCAGTTTAAAATGAAGCAATAAGGATTCTTTCTGAAATGGATGCGGCTTTCTTGGTTCCTCTATAAAACTCCACATGCCCTCCAATATTAACTATATAAAAACACTGCACACAGAAAAATAATTCTCTATTAATAATGTGTCTAAGTAAACTGAATTCCATAATTTAAAAAAAAATAACAAGTTCCTTCTTTAACATTGTTCTGTCATCCTCAAATAAATTTGGCCTATAAACCTTTCAAAAAACTAATCCACTGTGCATGCTGATAAGTAAAAGTTGCAAAACATATAGGCAACTTGTAGATGTCTCCTGGCTATGCTCATCAATCTGATCCCAAAACTCTTTCTAGCGGAATTCCTTTCCACTGGTTGCATTAAGATTCACTCAGTGAGTGATTTGCTGGAATGTATGACCACCATATTTTAGTTTAGAAAGAAGTTTCCTCCAGGAACTCATCTGAATTGATCAAATGGAGGGGAGATGTGATTGTACACCATCCTGCCCTGCAGTAGGGTGCTAGATCAGGTGACTATTTTTCCTCTCCTAGCAACATTTTTAAGGCTGAAATCCTACATACACTTAGCGAAAAGTACACATTCATAAACTGATAGATCAGTTTGTTAATGTTGAAGATTGTACACTAAATGCCTATCATTTTTTTATTATTTAAGGGACGAGGTGGGCTTAGAGAAACTTTAATACAGGCATTTCAATTCAGAACAAATCCACTCTTTTTAAAGTTTTATTCAACAATCATAAGATCAACCACCAAATCAACAAGGGACAAAAACCACAAAAGTACTAAAAGTCCCCAACACCCAGAAAGCATATTTAATGGAAATGCTGCATATTTCCCCCATATTAAAGAAAATATAACATTACACACAAAAAGCTACCTCCACGTCATACAGAATTCTCATCCATTTATAGCTTAATTCGGAACACTAATAAATAAATAAATCAGAACCTAACTTGTTTTTTCTCATTAAAGAAGACTTTGCAAGATCAATGACAGCTGTACAACTGAGAATTATACCTTCAAATAGCTAGTATTCAATGCTTGGGCATTTAAGAGTTAAAAACCCAAGAGAACTAAGCTTTCCAGATCTATCTCAGTGACCACAATTACCACAATGATCACATACTCAGCATTACTACTTTCTTCAGAAACAATCCTCCTGAGTAAAAAATGGTAGTAGCAATACAACCTGTAGCAACATGTCTATATTTAAGCATCCTAAAATAAGGACACATTTTGTGGGGCAGGGTGGGAATGACATGTACCATGAAAGCTAAAACGTAATGGGACAGATGTGTCAGCCTTTTATATGAATGACATCCTTGCTGGAATACATCTCTAAGCATCTGGACAGCCACACTGCACACAGCTATTCACATTCATATCTTAATTTCAACCACACCTACACTGTAACCTAATATATGAAGTCAGAAATAAATCCCATTGAGTTCAATGGGACTTTTTCCAGGGTGAGTATAGGATTGCAGTCTCAATCATTTAACAGCTTTCGTTTAACAAGGAGAGATTTAAAATTACAATTTTTTTTTTAGCGAAGAAATGACTGCTGAACTTAAACAAAAAAACTATTTACCTCTACGCTCTCATTACTTTCTCAAAGTCCATAGCATTTTGTGAGAACACCCTTTGAAAGGTTGCCTGTGGGGTTATTATTTTGAAATTATGAACTTCAGGAAAATACTGGTGTACATTTGGTCTTTAAAAAGGGGGGATAACATTTTCAAGGTCATAACTCATAAAATTCCTGTTCAACATGTTTTACTGAACTTCTCCATAACTCTTCCTCAGATTTTATTAATATCAGTCAAATACTAAAAGCAAGTGATATAGAATATCATTTCACAAAGTAACTATGCATTTCCTTTTAAACTATTGAGTTCCTTTAAAATGTCATAAAATCAATGGGATTTTAAGTAAGAAAATATTTTCAGTGTGTGTTGCATACACCCAGATTTCATATGTCATAAGGAAAGAATTACCAGTCATACATGTATGTACAGCAGCTTTTTTATTTTATTTCAAACACAGAATACACAATAAATCTATCTACCATACAGCAAACAAGAAAAAGTCAGCAGACTATTATCTGCAGTTGTCCTATTTTATCAAGTAGTATTACTGGAAATTCCAAAGCAGAATTACTGGACATTCCAAATCAGAATTCTGCAGTATTATCTTTCCTTAAACATTCTTATTTTCTAGTTATTAGATTATAAGTAGAGAAGCACAGACAGACAATGCTTACCTGTTTTTTAACAGTTTTGTGCCCAAATAAGGATATTCATTCTGAGCATTTGGCCAATTTTACTTACACTCTGGATGAAAAGTGTTTTGATAACCTGGATTAACTTGAAAATGCTTGCTAATATCCCAAACTAGTCAAAGGGCAGCAGCACTGAGGGGTTTTCTTCAAAGTATGCCAATAGTATGATTCATATAACTAGCTGCAATTAATTTTGTTACTTCTGGTCATATCAGATTAACTAAACTTACTCTGTGCTAAATACAAACTAACATGGAATATAGTTCACAAACGCAACTATCATTGATACGCACAAAAAGTTTTATAATCTAGCTGTTGCCATTGAACTGTATAACTGCCAGGCATCTATGGAACAATTAATACCTTTAAGTATTACATTGATCAAAACTCTAGTTGGATACAATATTTACAACGCTAATTGAAAATTCACACCTACACAAAATCAGTGTCTAGTCTAATTTAAGGATGATCAGAAGTTAGTATAGTTCAGATTAAGACTTCAGGATTTATAAATGGAAGAAACCCAAATTACAGTAGGTTGGAGAATCCATGAGCTCAAACTATGCGTCAGGCTCATGTTCAGTTCTAAACAGAAACATTAACTAGCACCATTAAAGAGTGACATGTTTATGTAGTTTATGGATGCCCATATTTATTTATTCACTAAAATTGATCAACACTGTGGTTTCAAATATAAACGAGGTCTCACAGGACCAAAATTAGTGATTAGTAAATAACAACAACAAGGGATTAGTTTACACCTGTTACAGTCAAACTGTACAAGCTCTCTCTCATGCTGGCATTTCTTCAGAGGGAACCTGTTTACGTCACAGGAACACTTCACACAAGGCTGTAAACCCCTCATCATGCCTTGTCTTTTTTTTTAACCTTCAGAGGAAATTTCTATTAAAATCTTTGCATCCGCCCAATTCAACACTTAATATTGATTTTAATTAGAATGGAAAGGACTCCTGTTAATGTAGCAAACAAAAGATTCCAATCTTGCTTAATACTATATAGCTAAATCAAAGGTTATGATTTAGAATTTGCATTGATGATCAAACACAAATTCTTCTGCACTGTCATCTCACATTGGCTACTCTTATGAATATCACAAACACATCTGTAATTTATTCATCTATTGTCTCCAAACTCAATTTGCCATTATAGCTATAATCCAAAACTGTCACAATTTTATGTCCATATCGATTATGTCATCTATATACCGGCTTTCACTTTTTAAAAATATACAAGCTTTTTCATCAACATTTTAAATACTATTTCATGAAAAAGACACCATTCACAAAAAATAACGCATTGCTATATACTGCATCTTGAATGGAATTTTTCATATAATTCTTTGAACACATACACTCTCAGCCTCTGTACCACAACTATCACAAGAGAATAACAACCTTTGTATCAAACAACAATGATCCACTTCGGAATTTAAGACAGTAGAAAATGAAACACTCTTGTTTTACTCATGACAGTCTTTCTAACTAGTTTACAAGATTCAATCATATCTGTGAGCCAGTACCAAATATAAAGAATTTTTCTTTTCATTACAAGAAAAAAGAAAACAGGCCATCTCAATGGAAAGCCACCAGTGCTAGAGTTAAGAAAAATCAAATGACTATCAGAACACTTCCTTTATTGACAATGTTTCTTTTATCAATAATGCTTCATTACTGGTCTATATAAAGAAATGTTGCTTTTAATTTACATTAAATACCTCCACACCAGTTTAGAAATCTTTATCAACATTATGCATTCAAAAATGATAATAAAACACTATATATGAATTATACAGCCTTCAGTATGTATATTTTATAATTCAATCTTATAGTACTTATGTGTACAATATTCTTAGAGTCTAAATTTCCAAACAAAATTATTTGTATTCTTTCGCAATAGGTTTCCGTTATATATCACAATTGTGAAAAATACACAAAATCAAAGAAACATCTGAAGAGCAGCACTTGGAATTTATTTCATGTTAAGATGTATGAACAAAGCAATGAAGCAGAACCAAAGTACGTAATGGATTTAAGGTAAATGGCCTATTCTACAAGGAGAACCTGTGTTTTTACTTATGAGCTTAATTGCCATAATGTCTGAAAACTTCAGCAAAACCTGTAATGCCAGCTGTCAAACAGCCTGTTTTTTAAAAAAACATTTCTTGCAATAAGATGAACTGTGTAGAACACACATGCATAATAGCAATGATTCTTAGTTTTTCCACAATCAGGTTTAGACAGCGAGCTATCTTTTCTTTATTGCAAAATAACAAATACCAATATATTTACTTAGAATTGCTTGTGAAAATGCATTTTACTATTCAAGAATGCCAGTTATTGTAGTGGTATGCTAATACTATTTAATTCTACAGGTACGCTAATGTTGTTTAATTATACAGAATGTGGATACATTACCCTAGGGATTTAACAAATAATCTTCTAAAGCTTGCACCTACCTGGATAAAAGTCTTTGGATTTAGAGAGCTTGATGGTAGCTCCAGTCTCTTTCTGCAGCTGAACAATTGTCTGTCCTCCCTTCCCAATTATAGATCCAGCCGCATAACTAGGTATGAGGACCTTTAGAAAATATTGGCCGTCCTCTGAAAAAATTGAGATATTGAAGGTTAATTAGCTGCCTAAAATCTCATTCATCCTCAAACCTACAAAAATATGCCTTTCTATTATAGTATTAACGTACAGGTATTCTGCACAGATATGTAACCAGTTGCACTATCCTTCATATCCGCTGTGAAAAAATGAAGAATCTAATGAATTGTCCTTAATTTGGTGGTGCTATGAGAAGCAATGACCCAATTCAAGTTGTAATTCTGAATGTAAAATAGTTACTAAGGTATGAAATAACTCTTCAGAAAGAAAGAAAATACCTTACACAAGAATTTTGTCAAGAACTACAACTTTCCCTAAAAATGCTGCAAACTGGAAAGAAAACATTAAAAGGGCATTTGTTCACCATTAGCACTGTACTTTCCACAACACACAGCTTTATCCACTAAATCCAAAATTTGAGATTTTATTCAAAGAGTTTTAGCTATTGACAAGAAAACTTGGCAATATAAGTGGATGCAACCATTTGCCTAAGTAATCCAGATGTATTTTTAAATGCTTCTCAAGTGGCAATGATCTCTTAATCAAAGGACATTAATAATATTTCCCCCTTTAAAAAAACCTGGAGTCATGCATACACTTTAAAAGGTGACTGCTTATGTCATGCCCAATGTAATGCCCAAATCAGAGCAAAACGAAAGAAAGAAAAAAGCCAGAACTGGGGAATGAATCAAATATTTCTTTACAACTGAACAATTTGCTCCTCCAATGAATGACATCAATTCTATGGACCTTAAAGAAACTGCTCTGAAAGGATCTCATGTAAAAACAACACACACATTTAAGCCCTCTTTATTAAAACACAAATACACACCCCTATCTGCTTTTTCACAGCTTAACCTAAAAATGCATCATTACAGAACTTTGCTTCTATAAAGGAGCAGGTTCAGAGCCATCCTACTTTTCTTTGAGAGTCTATGTCCCAGCTAGTACAGGTGCGCCCCCCACCCCACCCCGCAAAGACATTATACAAACAGTTAAATACACGAGCTATCTAGTTCTGCTGTTTGTTAATGTTGGATGAATAAATTCACCTCTGCCTCGGTGCATTGTTATGAAGACTCCAGTGCAAATGAATAGAGGAGATGCTGGTCCCGTTATAACTCATCTCATCCAGGAAGAGCAGGATGTTAACTAACAAGTCACCGCACCAAGACAGGCAACTCCCGCCCTCCCTCCGCAAACCTCTCTCTGACACACACACACGCGCGCACACATCCCATCACCGTAACCCAACCCCAGGAAGAACAAATCTTTGCAACATTTTCCACCGTAACAGAAAGTGGTGCCAGGAAATCGGCAAGATTTTTGTTGTATTGGGTGGGTGGGAGGGGAAAAAAAATCTACCTGGCGACTCACGAGAGGGGGGGCTTAAGAGGGGTTGGGGGGAGTGAAAGTGCTTCTTTTCATCCGCCATTTATTCATTTAGTTTCTCCCAATTGTTCAAAGGCGTGCGCTGGTTAGGGGGGCGGGGGGGGGGAAGAAAGAGAGAGAAAGAAGCAGGCGAAAGCAGCAGCCCTGGGCTTGGTACAGCCCGGTGGGTCGAGGCTGAACAGCCCTCCCCTCCACCCCACCGCGACCCCAAGTCAGGACGAATATGCGAAATTAAAATAAAACGGGGCTGCTAGATGCTCGGAAAGCGGCGCCATTTTGATGAATGATAACATTAGAGAAATAAGGAATGTTTGGGGAAAGGGAAAGGAGGGCGAGGTGAGGCGAGGAGGCAGGTAGGAAAGGGGAAGGTGGGTGGGGAATTTGGGAGGAGGAAGAGGAGGAGGGGAAGGAGGAGGAGGAGGTGGTGGAGGGGGGGGCGAATACCCACCGCCCGTGTTGGTCCTTTTGGTGCTGCCGGCTTCGGGGGGAGCTTCAAGTGGTCTTTTCCGAGAGTCCGGCGGGTCCAGGTCTATGGGCACCCCAGTGTGGGTCCCGTTCTGCTGGATGGGAGCTGCCGCCATCATGTTTGCTGCCGCCGCGAGAAGGATAACTGGCTTCTCCCTTCGGGGTGGGGGGGAGCAGGGAGGGGGGAGGAGGAAGGAAGGGGGGGCTCGTCCCGCTTCTTTCGGGCTTCTTCTTGTCCTTTTAAAAGCTCGAGCTAATCTGGCAAGTCCAACACCCCCTTTCCCCAAAAGGATGGGGTTTTTTGGGGGGTGGGGGCTGGAGGAAGAGGAGGAGGAGGGTTTGTTTATCTGGCACCGGTGAAATGGGTGGGTGGGGAGGGGAGGAAAGGGGTGGGGGGGGTGGGAAGCCAGGCAGGACGAGTGGCTGAAGGAGCAGCTGCAGTGCAGTGCCAGCAAGCAGAAGCTGAGGTAAAAGAGAGAGAAGGGGGAAAAGGGAAAAGAAAATTAAAAAAGGGAAAAGAGGGGAAGAAAGGGGGGGTGGGGTGGGGTGGGAGGGGGGAGAAAGAGAAAACAAGAGGAGAGAAGAGAGGTAGGGGAGGAGGAGGAGGGGGGAGAAAGTGAGACGGAGGAGAGAGAGAGAGTGAGAGAGAGGGGGGAAGGAGGGAGAGAGAGAAAGGAGGGGGGACGGGAATGAGTGAGTGAAGCAGCGGAGGGAGGGAGGGAGGGAGCGAGGCTGACGAGGAGGAGCGAGCGAGGTGGCTGAGCGGGTAGGTGGCTGAGCGAGCCAGGGAGCGGGAGAGAGAGAAGAGGAGGAGGAGGAGGGGGATAATTCAGGGAATTTGCCTCTGTGGCCCCTTCAGCCTCCACTCCCCGCCTTTTTCTTTCCTTTTCCCCTCCCCTCCTCTCCCCTGCCTCTAGTCGTGCGCCTGCTGCTGCAGCTGGTGTCGAGCGGCTGCCTGAGCTGAGGAGAGCTGCCTCTGGTCGTGGCTGTGGCGGTGCTGCTGCTGCTGCTGCTGCTTTCGCGCTCTCATTCTCTCCCCGTTTACGAGTCTTGTCTGTGGCGCGCTGCCGGGCTAGACTCTCTCTTCAGTCAGGAGTTGCTCTCGCTTGAGCCGCTTCTCTCGCTCCCTCCCTCCCTCCTGCGCGCGCACAGGCACTCTCTCGCGCGCGCCCTCGCACAAAAACTCAGGAGCTCGTGGCTTTCGGTTGTGTGGGAAACCGGCTCGCGCTCCTTTCCCCTTCCCTCAGCGACACCCCCATAACCCAAACAGGGTTTTTTAAAAAAGAGGGAGGGGGGAGGAGGACTAGAGGGGGCGTGAGGAAAAGGGGGGGGCCGAGAGAGAGATGACAGTTAAATTTTATATATATATATATATTAAGGCAGGCCTTAGACGGAAGGATGGGGGTTTGAGCCAATAGGAGCTCCGGAGTGCTGAGCTCGGATTGGAGGGTTGAACCAATCAGAAGAGACTTGTGGAACGGGGGCCCCACGCTGCCCTTAACACCCCTTAACGCATAGAGAGGAATAGGTGTCTTTCTTCACTACCACGGGCGGAAAAGCGGCCCTGGGCAAAAGCTGCTGGGAAAGGAACACCACACGCTACACACACAAGCAGAACTCGTGTCCATAAACAGGGCTGGTTCCAGGTTCGCGCCGGGAGACCTTGTCAACCGCAACCGCATCTTAAGCGAGCGGGCAAAGTTGGCAGGTCATGCGCTTTCTCTCCTGGGGCAGCGCGGTGGCGAGGGAGAGCAGGTGTGCGAGCGGGGAAAGGGCAGCCGGCTGCCCCTTGTCAGGAGCAGCTGCCTCAGTCAACCTCCCGCTGGCTCGCTTCTCCCCCGCTGGGAATTGGGGAGTCCAGTCCTCCCCATTGCGCTGCCCAGAGGAGGGAGGGTGAGCCAGCACAGGGGCAAGTGGTGGTCTTCCCCCCAAAAAAACACACACCCCGCATCAGCTGAGGCTTCTTGCTCGCCTTCTCACACTGGAAGCCTCCTAGTGGGACCCAAGCCACCCAAAAGAGGCAGTAAACTGGCAGTATGCCGAGATCATTGGGTCAATATTACCTACACTGGCTGGCAGCATGATTCGGGGGTCCCCACGCAGCCTGGAGATTCTTGCCTTCTGCATGCAGAACATGCACAGTGCATTGTCCCTTCGGCCAGTTCTACCCATGCAGTGACACTTCCTTGGATCAAGCACTCGCCTGCTTTCACAAGCAACTGCCACCTGCACCTGGAGTGTGTGTGTGTCCAGGCAGGGGGACCTATAGGAAGCTGCCTTATATGCAGAGTGAGACCAGTGTTACTTCTACCCCAGTACCCTCTACATGAGCCGGCAGCAGCACTCCCCACGTGTTCGGACGGAAACCTTTCCCAGCTCCCCTGGAGATGCCAGGGATTGAACCTGGGACCTTCTGCATACAAAGCAAATGCGCCACCACCAAACGACCGCTCTTCCCCAAGGGGAGGAGGTGTTAGCACTGCTACGCTCTGCAGCTCAAATTGGGCCCAATGGGGCCACCCAGAGTGAGCAAGAAAGCAAGAGCAAATTATGCCACTCTTGACAGCAGAAGCCACCACCTCTTTCCTTTCTCTGACACATGAGGAAGGATTCAGCTTGCTCAGCTCAGTCACCATTGCCCAGCTCCCCAGGCTGTTGTTGCCTCTGCCTCCCTGCACATGTATCCACTTCCTCTGGGCACCTAGGTGTTTGGGTTTGGTCCAAGTCTTCTTTCCTGTGCCATCCAAAGAAAGAGAAAAAGATGGCAGGGGCATCTTGCGTTCTTTCTCTGAACAGACCTGACACCCCAGACTAGAGATCAAGGGCAAGTAAGCAAGAGGAGGTCACAGCATATAGAGCTCTCTAGGCTCAGTTCTTCTGCCATAGCACCACCTAGAAAGAGAAGTCAAGCAAGCAGAAGCAGGAGAAACTTTCCTACCATGTTTCCTACTGTGTCTTTATCTGTGCTCTCCCTTTCAGTGGTAGAGCAAACTAAATCCTTGCATCCACATCTCTCAGAAGGAGAGGGTAGGTGAGCAATTGGAGACAGCGGTAGCCATTCCTTGATACCACCGCTTGCCCACTTTTGCAGGTGAGTAAGCAGCCCCCTCCCTGTGTCATCTGCATGTCATATAGCAAGGGGGCCCATCTACCCAAGAGCACATGGTTAATGTATGTGAGTTTTCCTGAGGAGCCGGGGCCTCAGTAGCTGCTGGTTGCTGCCAGTTTTGTAAATAAACACATGCTTCTCCTGCTCCAGAAACAGCTACTGGTTGCTTTACTGCTAATTTGCCACATTAACATTAAAATATTAATCAAGAGGAAGGAGAGCTTAAAAGCAGCCTCATAAAAAAGGGAAAACACTCTAATAATGACTGGAAGCACTAACCTAGTTTTCTTTGGTTGTGGGGCATGCAAAACATGAATTACACGGAGTAGCTTCAGATTCCTCAGTCGCCTTTGGCTATGTTGCTTCTTGAGGATTACAGATACAGTGGTACCTCCGGTTACAGACACTTCAGGTTACAGACTCTGCTAACCCAGAAATAGTACCTCAGGTTAAGAACTTTGCTTCAGGATGAGAACAGAAATTGCACAACGGCGGCAGCTGGAGGCCCCATTAGCTAAAGTGGTACCTCAGGTTAAGAACAGTTTCAGGTTAAGACCGGACCTCCAGAATGAATTAAGTTCTTAACCCGAGGTACCACTGTATTGTGTACTCTCCAGCAATTAAACCACAATAGCTGTCAGTTACATGTCGATAATCAGCACCGTAAATTAAAATCTCTTTGCTTATAAGCATGCACTTAAAAAGAGAGAATTAATCTACCGTATTTTTCGCTCTATAACACGCACCCGACCATAACACGCACGTAATTTTTAGAGGAGGAAAATCCGTAGGCATGCCACCCATAGGCATTCCCTCCAAAACACGCACAGACATTTCCCCTTACTTTTTAGGAGGAAAAAAGTGAGTGTTATGGTGCAAAAAATACGGTACTTTTCTAGAACTATCAGTAATGTGAGTATATCAGTGTTTTTAAGGTCTCACTCACTGGTGGCCCACCAAATTAGCAATTGTGCCACTGCAAGCTGTATCTAAATATAAAGCAATGCCACACTAGTGCATTCCACAGTACATATAGCATTTCCATGTCTTCAAGTGGTTTTGTCTATTTTACTGAGTTGGAGAGCGCACTCATGCCATGCATTGGCTACCAAGTATAACTAATCCAAGTTAAGCAGACCCAAGTACATACGCTGTTAACCATTTTTTCCTTCTCACAGTTAATATCCTCCATATATTTAGAAGCCCCCTTTTAGAAGCCACCTAAACTTGTAGCTATCACAATGCTTGGTACCAATGAATTCCTTCAATCAATTATATATTACATGGAGTTGTACTAGCACTCTTTGTTTGCCCTGAATAAACAGCTAGTTAATTTCATTGGATAACTCTGAGTTCTAGTGCTTTGAGAGAGAATAATTACCTTTTTCTGTTCACTACCTCCACAACATTCACAACTGAATAACTTTCTGTTATTTTCTTGCTTATTTGTTCCTTTTTCAAGCAAAAAAGCCTTGCTTTGCAGGAAAAATGCTTCTTCACTCATCATTTTTACTGTCTTCTCCCGATCGACATGTCTTTTTCTTTTCTTTTTTGAGACAGAGCAAATGTTTGTACCAGATGTAGGTGTAGCATAGATTTATATAATGTCATTATAATATTTGATGAATTATACATAGTTTCTTTCCTAGAAATTCCTGCCACAGAATTTGCATATTTACTGTTGCAGCACACCATCCTGCCATTTTCACTGAGCTTCTCACCGTTATCCCATGGTCTCTTTTCTAGCAAGTTAAAACCATTTTAGAGCCCAACAGTATATATCAAAATCAGAATAAATTAATTTTTTAGCCATAAGCCATACAAAATTACAGATGAAGCTATGCAAATTCAAATAGAACTGGAAAAAGCTATGAATCAATTGTCTATCATACTGGTGAAAACAGAATAAAATCACATAGAAATCAATACAGTGGTACCTCTGGTTACAAACGCTTCTGGTTACAAACGCTTCAGGTTACAAGCTCCGCTAACCCAGAAGTAGCTGCTCCTGGTTGTGAACTTTGCTCCAGGATGCAGACGGAAATCGCATGCCAGAGGCACGCGCGCAGCGGGAAACCCCATTAACGAAAGCATGCCTCAGGATAAGAATGCTTTCAGCTTAAGAATGCACCTCCAGAACGAATTAAGTTTGTAACCAGAGGTACCACTGTAGCCCATCTTACAAACATTCTTATTAATTAATTCTTGTTATATTTAATGGCAGGCAGCACATATATAGCTACAATACAGATAACTTGCTGGAATTTAATCCAATTTCTGCTGGTTTGTCCAGTTTACATAATAATTCGAAACAGGCTAAAGAAAGCTTAGCCCAATGTTTTAACTGATGGGCTATTTGAACAAATAGGTTCCCACCCACCCACAGCTATATTCTCACCAGTACAGAACCTTAGTTTGTATCAGATAAGAAGTTAACACTCATCCAAGTGCTGTAGAAAGAAATTGCTGCAGTCTTCATAAAGTGAAAGCTCTTCTTACAAACAACTTTGGAAGTTATATCAAGTAATTCTCCAGTGCACGCTTAAACATAAACAGCCTGTACCATGGTGCTATTTTTACTTCCACCAGTAGAGATAGATCTTGCTAGATAAACATGTCTGTTGTTCTCCTTTTAAACTCTGTTTATTTCTGCCAACAGTTCAAGTCCAGCAAAGCATGCTAGTGAGAGTTCATGCAAATGAATCTGAGTGATTTCCTAAATCCAAGTAGGCACCTCAGACCAAGTAAACTATAAATGTTCCCTGAGGCAAATTTTAGGGAGTCCATCGGTTGTCATGTTCATAATTTTAATCCAATAATTAAATAGAACCCTGCTATTCAGTTATACAGTTACCCAGTTTAGAAATATTATTTTGGGACTGTTTGGAACTTTAATGTCCCTGAATCATTTGTTCCATATCCAAATTTAACTATTTCACTGTTCTGACTGACTCCAGTTACTGTGTGAATAAGTAACACTATTCCTATTACAATTTCCTGGTGTTTGCCTTCCTCACTTCTTTTCAGTGAAGCACCTTAAGCCTCTGAAAAGGATCTTAAGGTTTGGGAGAAGATAACCTGGTTCCAAGCTGTTAATTGTTTTTGTTATTATTGTCATTTATTAAGGGCTATCAACTTACCCTCATACAACATTAGTAAAAAGACAACCTCCATCTTGAGCAGGCACCCACAAACTTGGCCTTCCAGATGTTTTGGGACTACAACTCCCATCATCCCTAGCTAACAGGACCAGTAGTCAGGGATGATGGGAACTGTAGCCCCAAAACATCTGGAGGGCCGAGTTTGGGGTTGCCTGATCTTGAGGAACTTACAGTTTAAGTGTTGTGTGGGGTGGGGGCAGCAGAGGTAGTTGAGGGGAGAAAGACAGATTAAAGGATAATGGGTGCACATTTGGAAAAGCAATTAAGCATAGTGTCAGTAGTTGATGAAGATTAAGGGGTTGCATTAACAATATTCAAGAAAGAGGTGGGACTTGAGGAAAGCTTTTACCTGTGGCACCTCATCATCACTCAGCGAGGGCATTCTGGAAAGAAGGACAGCAAGAGAATTGGTGGCATCCGAGCAGGAAACATCCAAGTGGCTTTAGTTCTAAATCTTTTTTTTTTTTTTTTTACAAAGCTCTTCAGCAGAAAAAAAGATATTTTAGGTATGGGTATCTCTCCAGTATCTTCTGTTGTGCAAAGAATTTTTATTCCTAGCCTTTCCCTATCTTTTCCAGTATCCCTTTTCATTACCCCCCCCCCTGTAAGCTCGTGTTTCCGCTGTGGCTCCAACTGGTTTCCTTCTGTTTAAATAAGTTTGAGGCTATCATTTAAAAAAAAAAATATTTAGCAATATGTTTATCACAAACGTTCTGGGCATGTAATATTACTGCAACTTTACATTTTATTTGCCGCGTTTTGTGCTCAGGGAGGCTTCCCTTACAAAGTGGAGATCTCCCTAATGGGAAAATGCATGCACTATCCGAGAAGAAAAAGAGAAAAAGTGGAAACAGAAGAAGCTACGCTGGTTTCTGCTCCCTTTTTCAGTGCTTGTTCAGACAAACAAGCCTATGGTTTCTTAACTCCCTTGCCAAGAGTGCTCCAGTTTCACTTGTCTGTCCACTTGCTTGTACATGGATCCTATGTGAGATTTTGCTTCAGCGCCATTTCTTTTTGGGTAGCCCTTCTCCATTTTCGTGCCTCTGCCACCCGCTGTTTCTCATATCCTTCCCCCCTCCCACCCCATGTGTGACAGCTTATGTCAAACTAATTATTCACCTAACTCACAGATGTGGACTGTTGTGAACATTCTGTTGCTGACACCTGCCCTCAGCAGATAGAATCATGGAATCATTGTAGAGTTGGAAAGTACCCCAAGGGTCATGTAGCCACTGCCAAAACAAAAAACCATTTTGTTCTCTCTGTGTAGGCCATATGCAAAATCCTTTACTCTTTTTTTCAACTGAATACCATTATTGCAAAAAAGCTGAGGCACAAGTCCTCTCACCCCAGACATATTGCTCCATATTGCAACCACTTCCATTAAGACATATATCATTCCCTCTAACTGCAAACTCATGTTGTTGAGTGCCTATCAGTTTGAAAGTGAAATGGGGCCATCCAAAAATAATTTAGTAGCTTCAACATACTCGTGATGCCCGAGGCATGCAGAAGTACATGAGTTTGTGACTTAAATGACAATGGTTTTTGTTTTTGTTTCTAAAACTGCCAACAGGAACCTGCAAGCTTACAGAATATTGATGGCAGTTGAACCAAGAGAAGGCCTGGGGCAGGGTCTAAAGAAATCAAGCGGTCTGTAGCCCCTTCATGAATTAATTGCACAAAAGGGCTTTTTGTGTGCAAAGGTGCAATGAGATCATACCAATGGCCCCATCCCACTCTAGAACAGGGAGTCAGGGCCAGTGCTATCATTAGGCCAATTAGGGAGCCACTTGGGGTGCAAACCTCAGAGGGCTGCAGTACTGACCCCCAAGGGGCACAGTTTTATACAGATTACTTATTCTGGCAATTTAAAATAAATTTAGCAGTTTCAAGTTTTTTCTACAAGTTTTTGAAAATTTAAGTTTGCCATTTTTTTCTGGGGACATTGCATGTGAAAGTAGTTAGCCTTGCCTGTGATGCAAAATAGCCTGGACCAGCACTGGTTGGAGTCAGTCCATCTCCTATAAGGCCCAGTCAACGTGGCCAATGGTCAGTGATGATGGAAGCTGTAACTCCGCAAGAAATGGTAGACAAAAGCTTAGCTACACATACTCCAGACCTTCACACATCCCTTTCCAGATGTTTGTTTGGGGTTGGAAGCATTGGAAGCCCTTATTTTATAACAAAATAATCTCTACCTGAACTTCAACCTACTTATCCTGTTCCAGTCTCAAGTCAGCCTTCAATATTAAAAGTAACTTATTCCAAGCATGGAAATCTTGGACTCCCTACCCCAAATGGCTCCCCATTACTTTAGTTGGAAGGGGAACCCCATAGTTTTTCCTTTGTGTGTGAACATTGGGTCCCTCTGTGGAACTGAATAGGGGCTCTCATGAGCAGGTGATCAGAGCAAATAGCAATACAGAGGAAACAATTTCAGGACTGCAGTCTTTTGAGAATAGATTTTTTTTCTTCCAGTTCTGTGGAGTTCTGTGAAGTTAGCAAAGCAAAGGTTCATCACATTATATGGTATGAAATTTGCAGATAAACTTTTGTTCCTGTTCTTGGTTAAAGGCACTTAAAACCTCTGTTTGCTGTTTGATTTTCACTTATGCAAATCATGGCAGTTTGAAGGTCTATCTAACATAAAGCTTGGTCAGCAAAAAGTGAAATAGGATGAATCTATAGCAAACTAATCTTACCTCCTACAAACAGCTAGTCATTGTTTTTAGGAATGAAGTAGGCCAGCAAAAGGTCTCTTTGTAATGCAGAAGACTCAAATAACATCAATCCACAACACAAATTAACTACAAGGACATTTATTGCCTAATGACAGCTTCTGTATCCAAAATTTTAAGGCTCAGGGATCAGATAATGGTTATTACAAGAAGGTTCCGAGGCCAACGATACCCTGCTTGCATCTGTTTTTCCTGTTTTCTCTGTTTGTAGACCTATTAAAGCAGGACTGATAAATATTTAGACTGCAATCTGGTATTCTCTTAGCTAGAGTGAGTGTCACTTACCTTAATGGGTGATATCCAACTCAGTCATACTCTGAGTAAACATATTGAAATCAATCAGTCTATTCTGAGTGTGATTAATGTTGGATATTACCCAGTAAGACTTACTGTTGACTAGACAAGCAACCGTGACATTATTGCTAAATTTATATTGTAAAAATTTAGTAGAATTTCTATATCTCCATGCAAAGATTTGCTAATCAAAATATCTTATTGTACAGTCATAGACCCCCTCCCTCCAAAAAACACAGCATACAAGGAATGAAAACATGAGCATTAAAACATATTATTATTTAAAATACAGTGGTACCTCGGGTTACATATTCTTCAGGTTACATACGCTTCAGAAATAGACTCCGCTAACCCAGAAATATTACCTCAGGTTAAGAACTTTGCTTCAGGATGAGAACAGAAATTGTGCAGCGGCAGCAGGAGGCCCCATTAGCTAAAGTGGTGCTTCAGGTTAAGAACAGTTTCAGGTTAAGAACAGACCTCCAGAACGAATTAAGTTCTTAACCCGAGGTACCACTGTACAATATAATGCAAAGAATAAAATACACACATTTTTATAATGTTTTATGATACAAAAGATAAAAATGTAATATACAAATTGCAATTAAAATGAGAGTTGAGACTTTTGAGCAGAGAAGAGGAACTTGGCCATTAAGTCTGTTATTAATGTATTTGTATCAGCCAAAAAATATTCTAGGTATAATTCCAGTGTCGTTCTAGGATGTTTCCTCATAAGGGGACCAAGTAATCTATTACACTCCTCTAAAAATTACATTCTAAGAAGAGATGACCCAAAGTTTTGACTACTTCATCTCCATAGGAACACAGATGACTCTTGTATGGGACACCTTGATAATACCCTTATTGTTGTTGGTATTTGTGGAGGACTAACTAGGCTACTCCACCACAAGTGCCATCATCACCACTCCCACAGCCTTCCTAGCTGATTGGTCTGGTGCTGGAGGCTTCATTTACCACTGGGCCAGGACACTATCAAGAAGTGGCACTACAAGTGAAAGGTATGTGAGCAGGGCTGTGATAAACGGGTGAGATGGGAATGAAATGGAGGGGAAAACAAGATGCTGGGGAGGTCAGACTGATAGAGAAAAGGACATCCAGTGGCCAAGTAGTCTCCTAGAGACCATTGGGCAAGGCAAAGGAGGCTGGTTGCCCTAATTAAAGGACCGGCCAATCATCCCTCCACTCCACTAAATCTTTGACCAGAACCTGACTTCCCTCTGATGTGGCTGAATATACTTTGGGGTGAGGGGCTTAGTTCCCAGGAGAGCTTCTCAACTGGGTGAAGCAGTGATCCACCCTGAGCTCCTGGAGAAGGAGATAGAAGCAATGAGGCTAGGCTGGGAGCAACCTCAATCCCCAACCCATATCACCACCTGGGATTGCTCTAGATGGCTCAAATTCTTGTTCTTGAGTGAGTGGGGGCCCTCATAGCTAAGTTCTAGAAATCCAACAAATGGTGATCCCCACCAGGAAAAAGTTGAATTGGAACCTGCAGAGAAGCCAAACAGCATCATTCCTGTTGGCAACAGGGACACTTACTTACCTGTTGAACTATAGGGCCACCAATGTTATATTGCTTGAATACCTACTAGTCTTACCGATGTTGGAACCTCTTAGAAACATAACTTGCATTTTTATGAAATAACAAAAAAGACTAATGACCTCTTGTTTATTGCACCTTGTTTGTGCATTGTCCTTTCCAGGATGGGGGTCACTATGGATGCTGAGTTCTTATGTTCCTTCCCAGGGACACTTGGACAGAATCTCTTAGGAAACCAGAGCCAGTGGGGCCACCTTTCAAAGTAAGTAGCCAAAATCACCTAAGTGGACTTTGAATAGAGGAACTAGATATTTGTGAGTTACAGTTTTTATCCTGAAAAGCACTTTTCCCATGCAGGAAATACATGCAGCACATACAATTGGGGGTGAGGTGTCCAACTCAGGTGGTGGATGTTGTGGGTCTGTGGTGGCAACCTCATAGGTTATTCTTCCTGGCTTCCCCTCTCTGGCTGTTCCCCTGAGCCGCCCACCCCATCCCAGGATTCTCATTGTCCTTAGCCAACATCCCAATGACAGAAATGCTGGCTTGCTGCCAACCTGGCCTGTGTTTCTGTTTCACCTAGTCTCCTCCCAATGTATCGCAGACATCATCACTGAGACAGACCAAGACTGAACAAGCAGGCAGAGAGTCAGTTGACCCAAGTCAAGTATTAAAACAGACATCTGCTCACTTGATGCACACTGGTGGCAGCCTAACTATGACATTGCAGGATTTGTACAGTTGGGCAGGGAGTAGGTACCAGGATAGACTGGTGAGTAAGTGGTGGTGAGTGTTGGAGAACAAAGCTGTGTGCGTCATGTGGCCTGCCCTGCATCCCTTAAGCTGGTCTGGTGACCAGGTATGGTGGGGGGACATTATCTCAACAGCAGTGTTTAAGTGGGATGTCTTCATAATCTCAGACATTTCATCCTCTTCATCTGGATTTGGGCCTCAAAGAGCAAGGGGAAGTGTGGGTGCATGGAGTTAAGTTGTAAGCAAGCACAATTTTTGACATAGACTGATCAGAAGGCATGTCTCTTAAGGCATCAGCTTCAACTTTCCCCAGCTCTGTAGAGCTCAAGCCAAAAGGAGATACCCTTAACTTTTAAACCAGCAAGGTTTTTTTTTATCACTGAATTTCCTGCAAGCCTTCTCACAATGAAAGTATCTAGCTGTATTTCTTTAATTAAAAAAATAAAAAAGCAGATTAATTAGTACTGAATTTAATGTTTCTCTTTGCTGTCTTGGGGGCCCTATGTGGCTTGAAAGGTGTGATAGAAATTAATAAAGAGCAAATGTGATTTATTGAAAGAACACTGAGCATAATTCTCACAACAGAGTGCCATAATTTCACTGGAAGATGCGTAGATTGTATCCAGTGGTCTTAAACAACAAACCAAAGGTTGAAAGATAAGTTGAAGAGCAATAAGAAGTCATCATAATCATAAACATTGGAATTAAAATGGTATTTTCTTCAGGAAACAGCCTTTTGAAGTGCATGCTTATAAGGATAGAGATAATGAACACCAGGAAGGGAATCATGCTGTGTATTAGCATCACACTGCTTATAGATTCATCATAGCTCTTGACAAAGATATTCTAAGTGGACCTCCTGCCTCTGTGCCATGCTGACATTGCTTTGTATTGGCTGCTGTTAGATCCCTGTAATCCTGAGCCTTGGGATCTTGTTCAACATGTTTGCCCCACTTGGTAGGCATGTTTGTAAGTATTTAAAATGGAAATGAACCGCTAATCCTTCTGTGCACTCTTAACAATGAAATGGGCAGAGCAATCCTATACTCGCATCATGTCAGGGTTGGAGATATGCCACAGCTACATCAGCAGAATGCCTGTTATATCCATTGTGTGCTCTACCTGGGCAGGAAGTGGGGGCAGGGAGTACACACAACTAGAAAATACACCCCAAAAAAGGACTTTAAAATGACACACAGCATCCTTGGAAATACCTCCAGCTCCCACCCACCAGGGACTGTGCCCATGCCCATATGCTGCCCTACACAGGTAACCAATGAACTCACAATGATGGCGGCATGCCCCCCAGCACACCCCTACTTCACCACATGCACAACATGTAAGACAACTGCAGCACACCCACGCTCCAAGCCCCAGTGGTACAGCTAGCAAATACCCCACTACAACAAATCCTCAGGCGTTTCTACAGGCTGGAATTTGAATCTAGTGCTGTGCTGGAAAAAAATCCCCCATTTATTTATTTTTGTACCATTCTCCAGCAATTAATGTGAAAAGTAAGTGCATTCAAAATTACTAAAAGCCAGAGTACGTTCTCAAGGATGGGCTGCAAGGTTGTGCTTACTACACTTCCAAGGTGGCGCAGGAGTGCTTCCAATTGCCCTTTCTTTCATTCTACAAATTGCCCGCCTGGGTGCCTTTGTTTCACAAAAACCCCAGGGTGCTACCAGCTGGATTTCTGGAAAGGTGGGGAGGGCGTCCTCTGCAAAGTTTTTATCTTTAAGGAAATGAGGACTGCATCCATTCATTTGTCTTGCCTTCATTTGACACCTGCTCTGCCATTAGATACTAGTTGTGCTCCAAATGAGAACCTCAAGTTTACTCGGGTAAGATTTCTCCTTCAGGTAAGATTTACTGAGTGCAATGTGTGCATTAGGTGAATGTTGACTATATCACTTTTATAGTAGACTTAAATGTGTGTATGTGTGTTTCTTTTCATTGTTAGTGGTGTGGGCTGCTCTTTGTAATCTCTATGTATCTCAGCTCTCTGTTTCATTAGAAGAAGGCACTGCAACTCAAACCCCACATTCAATCCCTGGTATCTCTAGTAGAGAACGAGGGAGTGGCTTGCAAAGTGGAACAGAGCTACAGCAAGAGTTTTCCAGCAGTGGTGTTGCTGAGGTTGACCAAGAGGCTGAGGGACGAGGAGGTGACACCAATGCCGCCACTAGGGACACCACAGCAGAGAGCCTATTGTTGTATGGGGTAACTGTGCCCCTGAAGGACCAGGTGCGCAGCCTGGGAGTCATTTTGGACTCACAGCTGTCCATGGAGGCACAGGTCAAATCTGTGTCCAGGGCAGCTGTTTACCAGCTCCATCTGGTACGTAGGCTGAGACCCTATCTGCCTGCGGACTGTCTCGCCAGAGTGGTGCATGGTCTGGTTATCTCCCGCTTGGACTACTGCAATGCACTCTACGTGGGGCTACCTTTGAAGGTGACTCAGAAGCTACAACTAATCCAGAATGCGGCAGCTAGACTGGTGACTGGGGGCAGCCGCCGAGACCATATAACACCGGTCTTGAAAGACCTACATTGGCTCCCAGTACGTTTCCGAGCACAATTCAAAGTGTTGGTGCTGACCTTTAAAGCCCTAAACGGCCTCGGTCCAGTATACCTGAAGGAGTGTCTCCACCCCCATCATTCTGCCCGGACGCTGAGGTCCAGCGCCGAGGGCCTTCTGGCGGTTCCCTCATTGCGAGAAGCAAAGCTACAGGGAACCAGGCAGAGGGCCTTCTCAGTAGTGGCGCCTGCCCTGTGGAACGCCCTTCCAGCAGATGTCAAAGCGATAAACAACTACCTGACATTCAGAAGACATCTTAAGGCAGCCCTGTTCAGGGAAGTTTTTAACGTGTGATATTTTATTGTATTTTTGGTTTTTATGGAAGCCGCCCAGAGTGGCTGGGGAGGCCCAGCCAGATGGGCGGGGTATAAATAATAAATTATTATTATTATTATTGTGGCTCCACCCCACTGGAAAAGCTTGAAATGATCTGTAGCAGTCGGGGCTGTAAACTTGCAAAAGAGAAGAAAAAGTAGGCGCAGTGTCACAAACTCTTTCTCCCCTCCAAAGATATGGTACATTACTGCAGTTCTCTTAGGACCATCTTCCACATTAATCAGATGTAAGCGTCAGTTTTCCAGGGGCATTTTAGATATTTAGAGCCTGTACCGAACCTCCCAGGAGAGTCTGTGACATCTGTAAACAAAGATGCTTGGCATGATAGATTCAGTGACACTGTGCTACATTTTTGGTGCAAAACATTTATGAAAAATGACCCTTGCTCAAGTTATTCAATGGCATAGGGAGGGAAGGAAGGAAGGAAGGAAGGAAGGAAGGAAGGAATGAATGAAGGAATAACAACCCCTCAAAATGCACGGTCATGTAACCCACTCCACAGAGTCACGTTTTATTCAGTACACAACTTGTTTTAACAACGGATGGCATTTGCTAGAGTAAGAGATTCCACATAAGCCAGACTTTATAGATCTAAGAAGAAAGGGGTGGAAATTATGATAGCATGAACAAAAATCCAGGCCAATTCATTTAAAAGGTAAATCCTTTCCCTGTCAGAGGAAACAGATATAAAGCTTTAACTCCTGGAAAGTGGTCCAGTCTGAGACACATAAAGTCCCATGGGTGAATAGTACTGACACCTATGGGGAAGGAGAAATAAGAAGTGGGGTTAACAATAAAATATTTCAGGGCTCCTGTTCAAGGTTCCAGTCAGTCAGCCATTCCTTATGTCAGGATAGTCCATTCCATTCTCCGTCTCCCGTTTTTTTTTTCTTTTCTTTTCTCTGCTTCTGCAACATGTCAGTCAGCATTCTCTGTCCACCAAACATGCTCACTCTTTGTGAATGGGTTTTATGCCCGCCCTCCTCCTGCTTTTAGAGGTGTTTCTTTGTGCATGGATGGTGTCAGTTTGGCTTCTTTGGACACTCAGATAATTGAGTTTCCCCTTAGAATATTCTAGCTATGAGAGGATTCTACAATTACTACAGCACAATAGAGGTATTGTCTTAAGATTTGTGTGCAAAACTTCATCACAATATTGCTGGCAGGTTCTGAATTTTATTGGTAGTATTGTTTTGGTTGATTATAGATGGGTAAAATTATAGTCATTGATGAGTTATAATATGTGCCTCTTAGTCTGTAAGGTGGGAACTTAAATATGATGGGCATTTTGTTTTTCTTCTCCCAACTCTCTCTCTCTCTCTTTTAAATGCCTCCTTCCAATTAAAAAATAAAGCACTATCACCGTTGTTCCCTCGACAGATCTCTGAGGATTTACTGTCTTCCTTTGTTATTATTTCTTCATCTGAAGTTTAACTGTCCTTTTCACCTTTAAAATTCCTTTATCTGAAGTTGAATTAACTTTCCAACTGATGGGCAGGCTGCCACAATTTCCTGCCCAGATAGTTTTTGTCAATTATGAGTTATCCTAAGACCTTTCCCCCTCAGCTCTTCTATTTCTTTCATAGCTTCCCTGGGGTCTCATTCACTTTCATAAAGGAATAAAGCAAAGTCTTGCCAATAGGCCTCAGATGAGCATTTGAAGGTGAAGTGACCTGTCCTTTGGAGACAATAACCAAAGCAGGACTAATTCACACATGTTTTGAGAATGGAGGTTGAGTGGCACTGTGCCATGTAGTGCTGGGCTGAACATTTCTTCCACTCCTTTTTGACCCCTGCTGATCAGAACCTGACCTCAGCTCATTTGTTCTTGCCCTGGTAGAACCCAGACTCTGCTTGACCTGCTTTTGCTACTGGAACCTGAACTGGGACTAGTGGCACAGGACCTTGCTTTCCTGGAATCTGTGTTTAGCACATGCCCCTGTCCCTTGCCTGGGACAACTGCCTGGGGAAGACCACATAACACAGGGGAAATGCTTAATAGTAAAAAGAGAGAGAGAGAAAGATAGATAGAGAGATAGAGAGAGAGAGAGAGAGAGAGAGAGAGAGAGAGAAAGAAAGAAAGAAAGAAAGAAAGAAAGATGGGCATGGGCACAGCTCTGTTCACCATGTTACAGTAAGGTAAGCTCAACCTCATACCCACAAGAAATCAAAAGGAATTCTATATCACCCTATGAATGAGACAGAAAAATGGGAGAAATGGAAGAAGAAATGTTTGAGAAATTTACACACACAAATAGGGCTTATGATTCAATGGTGCATACAGACCGGCTTAACAATCAACCCACATTTAACATGTTCATGTGGTGTCACAAATGTGGGTTGAACACAGGCAGAATCCATCGTCTTACTGTTCCAGCACCCCATAATTGCTGCTCACCTTTCACAAGGCCCACTCATCACTAAATCAAATTAATGGGGGTTGGGAAATGGGGGCGAGTTACCTCCGTCACTGCAAATATGGAAAATTAGCAACATCAGAAGCATCCATCCTCCTAAGTAGCTTGAAGGCTCCTTTACCAAAGCAAAAGATCTCTACCAATGATGCAAATTACATCCACAAACAAAATTACTTACGATTCTTCAGCTTTTTTTCCCTATTGTAACCATTATTCTGCTCTGATTATTATTGTTATTGCTATCCCACCAAGTTTTATTTGAAGGCCTTCCAAATTGAAATCTGACTGCTACTTTTGTCCTCTTTGGCTGGAATCCAGACAAAGCTACAAGTGTACTGGGGAAAGAAATGCACACAGCCAGGAGTTTCTTTGAAGTTTCTACTGCAACTGCTTCCAATGTCGAAGAGGCAAGCTGCCTGTCAATTTAAATTTCATAACATTTAGGCTCAAAAGCGCCTTGCATTTTCAGCACGGGGTGAAAATTTCAATGGGACCGTCATCTCTCCATCGTTCTCCTCTATTATTTTCCTCCATGGTCCCAGGGACCACTTGAAAGTGTGCCAGGAACCACTGATGGCTCCCGAGCCCCAGCTTAAGAACCACTGAGCTATATGGTATTCAGTGCTGAACAAATTGCCTGCCCTTGGAATTGTACATTAAATTATTCCCCTCTCCTTGTGCATAAATAATGTTAAAACAATGTTGGATTCACTCTTTTGCTCGCACTGCACCCGAACACAATATTAAAATACACATGATTTAAAGTTATTCCTTTGATTTATTCTTAGAACGAAGGGCTAATGACTCATAAAAATGAATGTTATTACTTTTGGTACAGCAGATATATTTGCTATAGGTATTTCTTTTATGTATAAAACAGTAATATACTATTTATTCTCCTGTTCACCAGTGAAACATTCCATTAAACTAGCTGAAGTTCTTTGAACTAATTTGAATTGAGTATTTTTATCCTAGTAAAGTTCATTAAATCTCTTAATGCGTCAGTAGCAAGTACTGTAAATCAGCCCAAAATTAATGCAAAAAAGCTTTAAATTGCTCATCCTCTTAAAAATGGTTTAAAATGTGCTTATGCACAATAACTATATTGGAAATGTATTCTCATTCAAATAAGTGATTTACAAAATTCAAAGAGTTGCATTGGAAAAAGATGGGCATTTGCCTCTCACTGATGCTTGCAATCTTACTTTATTTTTGTTTAATTTGAGTGTAATTTAAAGTAAGAAAACATCTACTAACACACTCTCAATGCTTTAACACAGGTACAAAAAAAAAGATATTTCATAAATTCCTTTTTACAGTTGCTGTGTAGAGCTAGGCAGGACTTGGGAAGGAAATGAATGGGCCATTCTTTGCTTAATTCCAATAATCCTTATTCCAAAAAAAGTTTCTACTGATATCAGAGAATCACCCTATCACCATAATATTGGACAACAAACAGAGCAATCCATTGTGCTGTTCTGCTGAAGGGGCTGAGGTGTTTTACTTCTGACTGCACTGGCCTAAACCAGAAGTGGGTGTAAGATATTGTTGCCAGTATCCCTCGTGTGAGTTGTTGTTGTTGTTGTTGTTGTTGTTGTTGTTGTTGTTATTATTACCCGCCCTCCCCGGCCAGAGCCTGGCTCAGGGCGGCTAACACCAGTAAAATTACAATAAAAATATAATGGGGGGGGCAATTTAAAATACAGGTTAAAATGCAATTTAAAATGCACTCATTTTAAAAGTAGCCCGTAAGGGGAGGGAAAACATAAGAGTCAGACTGCGTCCAAACCAAAGGCCAGGCGGAACAGCTCTGTCTTGCAGGCCCTGTGGAAAGATGTCAAGTCCCGCAGGGCCCTAGTCTTTTGTGATAGAGCATTCCACCAAGTCGGGGCCAGTGCTGAAAAATCCCTGCCCCAGTTGAGACCAATCTGACCACCTTGCGACTTGGGATCTCCAAAGTGTTGTCATTTGTGGACCTTAAGGTCCTCCATGGGGCATACCAGTAGAGGCGGTCCCGTAGGTACATGGGTACTAGGCCGCATAGGGCTTTAAAGGTCAAAACCAGCACCTTAAACCTGGCACTGTACTCCACCGGGAGCCAGTGCAGTTGGTAAAGCACTGGATGAATGTGATCCCGCAGCAAGGACCCTGTAAGGAGCCTCACCGCGGCATTCTGCACCCACTGGAGTTTCTGGGTCAGCTTCAAGGTGTAGCCAGCATACACTCAAAACAGGGTATTTCAGGGATGGGGAGAGGGCATTTCAGAGAAAGGGACTACTGATTTGATCCAGCTAGCCATCTGCCAGCTCCCAAACTGGTCCAGCTTCTCTTCTGTGCCAGCCTAGAGATGCCACAGGAAAACCCCAGACTTTTTCTGTACCACGTTCTACCCTGGTCAGCACAAGTGGCAGAGTTCCAGATGTGAGATGGCTCTGCTGCTTCATTAATGCCACTCCTGCTCACCAGAGGTTTGGATTGTGCCCTAACTGTAGGCCTTTTGAGTATATGACAACATAAGAAGAGCCCTTTGGGAGAGCCAAAGTCCTACCTAGTCCAGCATCATGTTTCCCATAGCGATCTATGAAAAGCTCACAAGCAAGCAAAGTTATATCCTGCATTGTTTTCCACCAACTGGTATTCAAAGCCATGATGCCTCTGATTCTGGAGGCTGTGTAGGACAGTTGTGCATCAGATGTGGAGGAATCCCAATCCAAGGTGGGCTACTTTGAAAAGGCTGGGGATGTGTCTGAATCAAAGTGGGGTTTTTCCGAAATGCTCCACACTGAAGCAGCAGCAGAGGCAGTTTTAGGGTGGCTGCACTGGGTGCCACACTGCAGGGAGCTGTAGAACAGAGCATGAGAGGTGGTGTTGTGTGCGTGTGCCAAATTTTAGCGTCACACAGGGAGCCACTGAAATTTGAGAGTCCGAAGTGGACTACTGGCAGGGACCCTTTAAGCAACCCGGGGCACTTCAGAGATTCAGATGCTGAAAAAAACTGTTTGAGTAGGGAGCCAAAAAGGAAACCTTTCTCCTCAAGCTTGACATGTAAGAAAAATGTCAGGGTGGGGTATGGAGCATGGAGAACTCTTTTGTGACTGAAGAGTCTAGCTTTTAATCAGAGGAGTGATTTTACCAGGGCTCTCCAATCACCATGCGTTGAGAGAGAAAGATATTGAAGCAAATGTACCACTTTGTCTGTTCTGTGCTCTTTGATAGTTCTGCTAGTGGTTGCACTCACAGACAGCAGCTGAGTCTTGTGGCCAGTGCAAAAATATTCCTTCCCTGGGATTTACAGAGATTTCTGGTTAACTCTGATTTCAGCTTTCCTCTTCTTCAGTACATCTGGATGTGGAAGTGTCAAGAATAGTGGTGCTCAGCAGCTGATTTGACCACAGCCTCACTTATTATTGTTCTGCCTCTAAGCTTTTTTTTCCTGGCTGGCCCTTTCCAGTCCAATTTATTGCCATCTGTATATTTGGCACAGGGTGGTGACCTTTAGTCCAGCTGAATTGATTTCTCCCTTGTTATCTGCTTTTCCAACAGGCAGCTTCCGTATATTACTGTAACATGATGTTTTGTGATGTTGCACTGGGATATCTGTGGCTATGCTCCAACCTGGTGTGGAGAATCTTAGCATTAGGCTATAGAACACATGACCGGTCCTACATTTTGAAGATAGTTTTAATACTATCAGGACAGGAGCAAAAGGCATCCTAAGTGGCTGTCCTACACCATCCAAATAATGCTCTCTAGTGTCTTCTGTGGCACAGCAAGGGATTCAGGGAACTAAATTTCAGATGTTATTGCATCTTGGCACCTCTAAAAACAAGTGGCAAGTGACCACTTGGATTGTTTCTACAGTCAGACTGACCATGAACAATGTTTTGAATGTTTAAAATAATAACAAAAGCCATATATAAACTAAAAAAGCCCGCTAAGATTAGTTGGGCCCTTTTTTTCTTTGTGTGTGTTTTGGTTTTAGCATGTGTTTTAATTGCATTGGGTACTTTAAAAGACTCCTAAACCCAAATTATTGGACCTGCAATACCAAGAACCCAAAGTCAGTTAGTTTTTTGTCACTGTCTCCAGTAAATTCCAGGTAGTAATATCTTTAATTAACGGACAGACAATGTTACACTGTTACACTGTCTACTGTTATTCATAATTATATAATGAGCCACACAACATAGCCTGCAAAAGAAGCAGGTCAAATCTATAATGAATCTGAGATGGTTATATAAATACTATATTGCTTTGTAAGATTTCATGAGAGCCCCGTAAGATCTCACCAGAACCCAGAAGCTGCTCCTTCTTATACCCAAATTGTGTCATCTCAAGACCCATTCTCTGCAGACACAATCACTTTTCCATTCTCCCAATGCCTTGCCTTCTCTAGGCACTTTAGCCATTCCTTCCTGTTCTCCATGCCCAGCAGAGAGGAAAGATCATGATAAGATACACCTGGGACTAGGAAAACAATGTTCAGCCCAGTGATATAAATGTTCACACCGTGCCCTTTGCTTGCCATGCCTGTGGGTAGGGATGAGCATATTGGTCAGCATTGGTTTCTCGGTTTCTCTTTTCCCCCAGTCTTGAATTCATAGAATCATAGAATCATAGAGTTGGAAGAGACCACAAGGGCCATCGAGTCCAACCCCCTGCCAAGCAGGAAACACCATCAGAGCACTCCTGACATATGGTTGTCAAGCCTCTGCTTAAAGACCTCCAAAGAAGGAGACTCCACCCCACTCCTTGGCAGCAAATTCCACTGTCGAACAGCTCTTACTGTCAGGCAGTTCTTCCTAATGTTTAGGTGGAATCTTCTTTCTTGTAGTTTGGATCCATTGCTCCGTGTCCGCTTCTCTGGAGCAGCAGAAAACAACCTTTCTCCCTCCTCTATGTGACATCCTTTTATATATTTGAACATGGCTATCATATCACCCCTTAACCTCCTCTTCTCCAGGCTAAACATGCCCAGCTCCCTTAGCCGTTCCTCATAAGGCATCGTTTCCAGGCCTTTGACCATTTTGGTTGCCCTCCTCTGGACACGTTCCAGTTTGTCAGTGTCCTTCTTGAACTGTGGTGCCCAGAACTGGACACAGTACTCCAGGTGAGGTCTGACCAGAGCAGAATACAGTGGCACTATTACTTCCCTTGATCTAGATGCTATACTCCTATTGATGCAGCCCAGAATTGCATTGGCTTTTTTAGCTGCCGCGTCACACTGTTGGCTCATGTCTAGTTTGTGGTCAACCAAGACTCCTAGATCCTTTTCACATGTAGTGCTCTCAAGCCAGGTGTCACCCATCTTGTATTTGTGCCTCTCATTTTTTTTGCCCAAGTGCAATTCAGTTCACCACATTCCATATCAGGTTGTGATTTATTTCTAAAAAAGATCTCATGAAAATTTATTAGCAGTTTTGCCTTATATAATGCATTTTGTGTATTATTTTAAGCAATATACATAGCGTTATGCACAGTTTACCCTAGTACAGTTGTACCTCGGGTTAAGAACTTAATTCGTTCTGAAGGTCCGTTCTTAACCTGAAACTGTTCTTAACCTGAGGTACCACATTAGCTAATGGGGCCTCCCGCTGCTGCTGTGCCGCTGCCGCACGATTTCCGTTCTCATCCTGAGGTAAATTTCTCAACCCGAGGTACTACTTCCGGGTTAGCAGAGCCTGTAACCTGAAGCATTTGTAACCCAAGGTGTCTGTAACCAGAGGTACCACTGTACATAAATTTTTACATGCATTACTTGTCTTGAGAAATGCATTGCAAAATTCAAAGAAGTGTGAATTTCGAAGGATGGCTGTGCTTTGGTTAGTGTATTGTTTCAGAAATCACATACTGAATAGATTTTATTGATATGAAATTTTCTCCCCAATACCTATCTGTGAGATAACAGCCTGGAAAGAAACTGGAAAGACACCTAGGAAGTCAACCAGCAGAGAGGAGCCATAAACACTCTCAATAAATAGACCAACCAAGATGTGTCTATAGAGCAAATGTGGTGCCTCAAGACTGGAGGGATTTCTGACAGCACCTAGAATTTTCTCCTAACTTGAGGTAGAAGAACAACAACAAGGTCTCTCTATGTTTGCTGCCATTCAACGATTATTTGCATGAAGTTCTATTATTTGGGTAGCTACATTCTGATGATATCTGCCTTGTCTAAACTTGGCTAATCTCTAAATTCTGCATAGTCATCCAACTCCAACATATATGTTTTTACATACCCAAAACAATCCAAATGCCATGCTGCAGTGTGAAGTTGGTTAAATGTTCATGAGCAACTGAATGACACATGTGCCCAATGAATCAGTTTTTTCACAGCTCAAAGGACTACAAACCCCATGCTGTTGTGTTGTCTAGATTAAGCTTTTAAGTGCAACAACATACAATACATTTCATCAGACGGTTGACTCTTGCAGTTGAAATTTGTATCCTGGTTGTGGCTGAGCTGAATATTTAAAATGTTCTCAGGAACATTTTGAATGCATGCTCATCTTAACTTCCCTTTTTCTTTACTCTGCAGATATCTATGACATTTATAAATAATTAATATATAATAATAAATGTCCCAACACTCCGGTATTTTAGTGACAGCCTCTGTGATGTTGGCACAGGCCTACAGAGTCAGACATAAAAAGAAAACATCTTGCTTGTGATTTAAAGAAAATACCACCCAAAATGAAACAAATCTTCAACATAGGGAGTCTTAAAATATTTAATGTTTCAGGGGAATGTTCTCCAGATTATAAAAATATGGCTCACTAAAAATGTCTTCCCACCAAACTACTCTTCTGAAGCGACAAAATTCATCTCCCCCCCCCTTTATATTCCCAAACCACACTTCTTCAGAACAAAAGATTTTCTTTGTATTTTCTTTCTCTCGTTCATTTGATGTAGCATATCCTTCCTGATCATAAACTTTATGCAGAGATTGACTCAGCCAGTTCTTGTGAAAAACCTCTCCATCTTGGTGTTCTCTTGCAAGGAACAGTAACGATTAGTGTTATCTAAGGCTACCTGTCCAATAACCTAAAGAGATGAGAAAGTAATAGCTACATAATATAAAATGTACGCAATATTTGGGGAGATACTGCAGGAAAGAGGAGTTCCTTCAGCAAAGGAATAAGTAGGCCATATAAATGAAGTATGTAAATATGCTGCAGCTCCAATGAAAAGGTAAGTATTTTAAGGTATTACGTTATGCAATACTCTGCACTGTTTTGTGGCGATAAGGTTTTTAAAGCACCTTTTATAAGCTTTTCCTTTCTGTTGTGACAGCAGTATTGCTGCAGTTCTGGAACTAAACTGAAAGGAAAATGTGCATTTGAAAAGGCTGCCCAATTTATCAAGCACTATTACTCCATTCATTGCACTACACAGTGCTGGAGGTGGGCAAGTCTCCCCCCTCCCCAATAGCATCCCACCCCCAGCTGCTTCCTCTCCTGTTGCTGAACACCTGTGAAACATTAACTGGAAATTAAAATTATGCTGTTTTCCAGAAAGGGCTTCCTTCAGAGGCTAGCTAGCTTAAGTATGGGGGTATTGTGTTAGTTTTCCTGGTAAAAATGCTAGTGCTTCTGTCCTGGTGTTTAATACTCCTTTTGCACTGTAATGACCTGTTGCTTTAGAGAATTCTGGCTTTTTGACCGACTGCCATGTCATGCTAAATTTCCTTCATGCCACTGGATGTGGTATGATAAAACATGATGTCACTGCTGCCAGTCTTTATGTGCATGTGTGCTTCTCTTTCACTACAAACATTGTGGAAAAGAACAGTATGCAGGAATACAAAATTTTGCCACAATCCATGGAAACGGTGGGAAAATAGCAGCACAAAATTCCCACAATTTTCCAGGTTAATGGGGTTACAAACAGGGGTTTGTTTTTTTCTCCTAGAAGCAATTAACACAGAAATTAGCACTAAACTTCCACTAGACTCTGCAAGGTTTTCAGAAGTGGCTTTTTCGTTGTGTGAAATAACTCATTAGATGTGCAAATTACATTGGGGAGGAATTGGGAAAATTGAATAAAGTTCTGTCTGAATGCAGCGTGTATCATTGACCCTCAAGCACACATGGACAACAAAAGGGGGAAGGGAATGAAGTCACTCCCACAGTCTTATATCCAAGATAAGCCAGATATGTAGCCTTGCCCCCTACAAAAGTTATCCAGGTGATAAAGCTATCATTCTTCCACCAAATCACTGAAACAACCCGTTTTGGCAAACCATGAAGCACCATTGCGCTATCCAAGCCCAAAGCTTCTTCATTTTCATGAATATTTCTCATAAGGTCTCAAGGAACTCAAATCAGGGCCTCTGGAAGCAAAGTCCCAACACTTTCCTTCCTTTGCCAGTGTGGCAGCAATCAGCCTGAGGGTTCTGCAGTGCCGCCAATTTAATGGCCAGACAGGATACTTCAGCTCATCAGCCCAGTTGGCCTAGGGGACTTTATCTCACACAATCACAGAGTTGGAAGGGACACCATGGACCATCTGGTCCAACCCCCAGCAATGCAGAAATATGTCGCTGTGCCTTATGGGTATCAAACCTGCAACCTTGGCATTATGAGCACCATGCTCTAACCAACTGAGCTAAGCTTCTGGTTGGCTCTATATAACTGCAGCTCCAAGCTTGGTTCCTCAATGTGAGCAGCATTCCCTTGACAAAACGGTCCTCCTTTCCCTCCCAGCCCTCAAGCCTGTTTACCAGCCTGCCCTTCACCACACTGTTTGCCTCTGCACCTGCTGAGCTCTGTTACTCTACCATATGCCTTCAGATCATGGCCTGGACATTTGATCCATTCCAATGCTACATGTCTTCTGAGTACAGTACACAGTATGCTTCATATGTGGTAATCAAAATTTGATTCCCCTTCTTCTGCATTACCATCAAACTGAAAAGAATGAAATACTTCATCTGCCACATGAAGAATATAGTGCTGATTCAAGCCATTAGTCTTTGTTATCTACTCCACTTGCAACACAGTACAGCTTAAATTTAAGTTTCCACATTCTCCACATCTCTGCAGAATTTCCTTCAAACACCTGGAGGCTGAAGCTGGCCTGTTTTTTAACCTTTTTTATTTTTTGCTTCACAGTTTTACTTTCAGTTTCTTTCTTTCTTTCTTTCTTTCTTTCTTTCTTTCTTGACACCACATAATAGTTGCTGTTGCAAATGTATATAAAACGATGCCACCAGAGACTGCAGCGTGAAACAAGCAATCTTTACTTAACAGTTTACAAATTCTTTACTACAACAAGCTGATCTCAAAATGGCTGCCACTCTGGGTTTTGTTTCTCTGCTGGTGTTCTCCATAATGGCTTACTGCTATGCACCCACCATTCACAGGATATGTTGCTATGTTCTATGGTTACACAAAGGACTGCGCCTTGAGATGATACCCCGTGGAGAACAAATCACTTAGGAAGTCAATAATCCTCTCAGAATCAATGTTCCAGCGGCTAATTCGGAGCACGCAGTCATATGCTCTGTTCTCAACAGTTCCCTCTCATATATCCCCAGTCACAGTGTCAAATTAACCAGTCTGTGCAGTGCACATAAAATAAGGTTACCAGATTTTTTTTCAATCAATCCGGGTACACTTTTCAACTTCCTACTAAATAGATGGATTTTTTCAGGGGACTGGTTTGTATATCCGGGGACTGTCCCCGGGAAATGGGAACATCTGGTGACCTTAGCATAAAAAGAACTATGTAGGAATCAAGGTGCTACTATTTCAATGCAACTGAAAAACTACTTTCCCTTCCCAATTGCCATTTGTAGAATTCCTCCTGTGTGGGTCAAGAATGTTGGAAGTACATGGGAATCCATGTAAAAACCAAAAGAATACAGGCAGAGGTGTCCCAGTCGGGAACAGGGAGCGTGCTGTAGAACTCTGGGTCTTTAAATAACTATTGGAAGGGACTGAACTGCTAGTTAACAAAATGCTTCTACAAAATGGTTATTTGTTAATCAAAAGCAGAAAAGAAACAAAATTTTCACTTTAAGATTTCTGAGAAATCGAACTCAGGATTTTTTTCCTGGGAGCCAACTGAAATTCCTAAGGGCCAACTGAGAAAAAACCAGGCAAAATAGGAGAAATTGAATGTATGAATGGTTCAGACTAGGGATGTATGCTTGTTTCGAATTAAGCCTGAATAAAGAATCAAGATGGCCTCCTTCGGGTAAATTTGGACCTTTTCTAAAGTGAAGCAGTTCTTCTATAAAGAGGCCCAAGGCAATTTGGATGCTCCCAAAGCCTCCAAAACACTTTGGAGATACACAGACAAGTTGGATAGAATATGATATGACTCCCCACAGGCTCTCCACAAAAGGAAAACACCAAGTTGGGGGTGAAAAGAAAGACAAGAGGCCCATTTTGTGACGGACATCTCTAGCTTCCAGCCAGGGAATAAATTCCAGTCACAGTGCTGTTGGAAACAATACGGAAGCTTACAGAATCTTTTCCATTCCTTTCATTGCATTTTGTAACAGTGTGTTTATGGTAGCAGAGTTCCCAGAATGGCTAGAGAGTCAGCAGAGGCAGTGGTGGGCCTACATTTTGGGGGGCTCTGAAGCTTGAACTGTCAAAACCAGCAGGGCTATAGTGAGAAGGAGACAGCATGGAAAATGTCCTCTCTTCCCTTCGCCTGATAGATGCTGTCCATCAACAAAGCAATACCCACTGGCTTCCGCTCAGCCTTCCCTCTGTAATACGACGATAGCATAATTGACCTACTTTGCAGAATTGTTGCAATGATTACCAAAATATTTTATTTGGAGTGTTATATAAATGTTAAGCTGTAAATGGTGATGGGGAAGGGCTATTGCAAAGTGGTAGAACATCCAGTTTGCATGCAGAAGGTTTCAGATTCAATGTCCGGTAGGGCTCAGAATATGCCCTTTCTGGGAGCTACTGCCAGTCAGTGTAGACAGTACAGTGGTACCTTGTGTTACATATGCTTCAGGTTACATACACTTCAGGTTACAGACTCCGCTAACCCAGAAATAGTACCTTGGGTTAAGAACTTTGCTTCAGGATGAGAACAGAAATTGCGTGGTGGCGGCACGGTGGCAGCGGGAGGCCCCATTAGCTAAAGTAGTGCTTCAGATTAAGAACAGTTTCAGGTTAAGAACAGACCTCCAGAACAAATTAAGTTCTTAACCCGAGGTACCACTGTAATGAGCTAGATGGACTAATGGTCTGACTTGGTGCAAAGTAGCTTCCTATGTCCCTAGGGTGTTAGACTTAAATCCAGAAACGTGTGTTTAAGCTTGTTGTAATTCTTGGTTCTTAAAAGTTCAGAATTGTATGCTTTGTTTGACATCTTAGTTCCTCAAAGTAAAAAAATAAATCTCATTTCAAATAACATGAAGCTACTCTCCTTCCAACCACAATTTTTATTTTCCCCAACCTGCCAATATCACCTCTATGCCTGTCTTATCAGGCTTATGCTCCAGGCATCTAAACATCCATCTTTGCCAAGCAGCAAGAACCGATCATTTGCAATGAGTCCATGGAAATAAAGATTTCAGATACTGATGGTGAATGCCACAAGCAACTACAGAAAGCTAGAATCACCACTTCGATTTTCCAGCTGGTGTTGGAATGAAGATAAAAGTAAAAGTCCAGAATCCTGGGACTGATGAATTTTAAAGTAATCATATGGTGACTCTCCCAATAAATGAAATGGTAAAATACTTTCCCCTCATCTATTAGTTGAAACTGCGCCTGGAGTCAATATTTCGCCCCCCCCCCCATCATCTCTTGATGATGACTTTCCACCTCTTGAACTTAGGAATGGTCAGTCTCATGTTTCGATTGTTAGGCAATGTGATTTTTTGATTTTTGGAAACTCACGGTCACTTATTAAAACAATTCTGTAAGACTGCGCTCTGTGGAAATTTCCAACATGAAGAGACAAAAAATAGCACCTAACTGTTATTCAACCACATGACAATATGTTTCAGCAATAAGAACCTAAGAACAGCCATCTTGGATCAGGCCAAAGGCCCATCTAATCCACTATCCTGTTTCCCACAGCAGCCAATCAGTTACCTGTGAGAAGCCCAGAGCTAAGTCATAAAAGCAGTAGCTCACCACCATTGTTGCTCCGCAAAATCAGGTGTTCAGAGGCATGCTGCTTCTGAATCTGATTTTAGCAGATAGCAATGCTGACTAGACTTGCTATTTCTACACACTGAGTGGTGGGATAAGAAATCACCACTGGAACTACTACTAATACTACCACAATGCCACATTGTACTAAGTAAGTAAACATAAAGATTCAAGCCAAGGGGGAATTGCATATTGGAGCAGCAATTAAGGTACATTTTCTCTCTAAACAAATGAACAAACCAAACCAAACTGAGTATCCTCTATATGTCTGTTGAAAGAAATTTCTGAAGTAGATTTGCACCATAATTATGGCAAGTTGTGATCTGTAAAATTTACTCAGTTAGACATTAATAAAATTGAAACATTCTTAGTAGGGCAAGCCATTTATTAGGCTATTTATCAGTCCATCAAATAGAACTCCCTCAGAAAAGTATGGCTTGAGCTGACATGTGAAAATGGCTACCATGTCCTGTCAGTGCAAGGATTACCACTTGTGCAATGGTATGTTCCACACTTCTCCTGTGCCAACAAGTGCCCTGAACATCTCCCAAATCTGCTACAGAAGGTTGGGGGACCCCCTAGAACATAGTAAGAGGGTGTGTGAGAGATGAGAGGGGAAGAACATTCCATTTCACAAGCAGAAATCTTTGCACTGATGCAGCACAACAGTGAAGACAACCCGATGTGTCTAGCTTGCTTCCTGCGGTCCTGTTTATGCATGATCAGATGGCTCATCCCTGTAGAGACTGCTTTAATCTAACATAGATTTATGCATGTGAAACCGTTGTCCCATGTACTCAACACAATCAGTAGTACTCTTATGGAAAGTTTGCATAACAGTCACTAAAAGAGAAAAATGTGTTAAGAAACTTCATATCCCAGATTGCCCCCCCCCGTGTGTGTGTGTGTGGTGATGCAGGGTGTTAACAGACAACGACATACACTGAAAGCATTTTCAGAGGTATGACTGATCAGCTTAGTCAAGGAATTCTGCAAATACTGTCCGCTTCTTAAATGACAAGCCCTCTTGTGATTTATGAAAACTGGGTACAGCATTGTAAAGGCTTTAAAAGAATTCCCGGCAATGTAGACAATGCCAAGAACTGTACAAATACAGGTCCTGATAGCTCTGCTGCATGTGCTAATGAAAGAGCTGATATTTGTAGTTGGCTTTAACAAAATATCAAGAGACAGAAAGAAAACAGACACACAGGCAATTCTGTGCTGCAGATATAAGAATGTTATGTCAGGAGAAGACTTTGCTTAAAATGAATAAAAGCATGAGGATAAGGGCAGTGGGGGTGGAGGTGCTTCCGACATAAAAGCAATCTATGTGGAGTTCCAACACAAAAGAATGATATTTTACCGTAAATTGACAGCTTGTGAGATATGGTCAATGAACCTATGCTTTGAAAAAGCATCTGCATTTCAAAAAATTGCAAAATGAGTGCTGGCAAACAGTACAGCAGAGGGAACCCAATGTGATGCTCTCCAGAATCTGTGGGCTTATCAGCCCAAGCCATCATAGCCAAAGGTCAGGAACGATAGCAATATTGTTGTGTCGTCCACAACATATTGGGGGTGGGGCACCACATTGGTTAGTCAAGCCTGTAAATGCACTGGAGCATTTGGGAGGCTTTCGTAAGCACCGAAGAAGAGCCTACTGAAACTGGTCTATCTAGTCCTGCATCCTGTTCTCAGGGTAGCCAACCAGATGCCTGCAAGCAGGACTCAAGGACAAGAGCTTTCTGCCCACCTGCAATTTCCAGCAACTTATCTTCAGAGGCATACTGCCTCTGACCTGTTATTCTTGATCATTCAGTGGCTTTTGAGGCCACTGACCATAGTATACTTTTGAGCTGACACAGTAAGATGGATATTGGAGGTGCTGTTTTACAGTGGTTCTGCTCCTATGTCCAAGGTCAGTTTCAGAAAATCATAGAATAATAGAACTGTAGTGTTGGTTATCTAGTCCCTCCAGTGCAGGAATCTCAACTAAAGCATACGTGACAGATGGCCATCCAACCTCTGCTTAAAACCCTCCAGTGGAGGAAAGTCCACAACTTCCTGATGGAGAGCATTCCACTATCGAACAGCTCTTATTGTCGGAAAGTTCTTCCTGATATTTAGTCAGTCTCTCCTTTTTGTAACTTGAATCCATTGGTTTGAGTCCTACCCTCCAGAGCAGGAGAAAACAAGTTTTCTCCATCTTTCTTGTGACAGCCCTTAAGATATTTGAGGATGGCTATCATATCTCCTCTCAGTCTCCTCTTTTTCAGGCTAAGCATACCCAACTCCCTCAACCATTCCTCAAAAGGCTTGATTTCCAGACCCGTGATCATCCTAGTTGCCCTCCTCTGAACACATTCCAGGTTGCCAATATCCTTCTTAAATTGTGGTGCCCAAAACTGGACACAGTACTCAAGGTGTGGTCTAACCAAGACAGAATAGAGTGGTACTATTGCTTCCCTTGATCTGGACACATTGGCAGTTGTGCTGTAGGGTACCACAGAATATAATCTTGTCCCCAATTTGGAATTCCCATTTGGAACACCCTCTCTTTAAATATTAGACCTTCTTTCAACAAGCCTTTTAAGTTGAGATCTTTCCCAATCTGCATCTCTATTGGAATAGTTTAAAACATGTTTTTGTTGTTTAATCATTTGTTGTTTGCCATCCTGGGCTCTTTTGGGAGGAAGGACAGGACATAATATCACTCACTCACTCACTCACTCACTCAATCATTGTTATTATTGGTGGTAGTGGTGGTAGTAGTACATATTTTGAGGTGATGTCCTTGCAGTCAGGAGACTGGGCCATGGGAAGGCTGGGATGATCCCACTGCAGGAAAAAAGGCACTCATGTTTGTATGTTAAATATACATGCAACTATAGATATATAGAGGGCTTTTTTCAGCAGGAACTCACTGGACCTCAGTTCTGGCACCTCTCAAGTCAGCACCATTGCCATTCTAAGAGAACAAAGGAGATGTTCATGGTGCATTCCAGCACCTCTTTTTCTAGAAAAATAGCACACACACACACACACACACACACACACACACACACAGTAATAAAACAGAAACGTAGCTTCTGTACAAACAATTGAGTCGCATGCTCAGTCACATAATGGCTCTCAGATGGGCAATAAAGTAAACAAATTCATTATATTAAATGGAGAAGGTGTGTTGCTTTCTCAGCAAACAATAAGTGAAGACCAACTGAATAAAATGATTACAGTTTTGCTGTCCTTCTTTTACTGTTACATAATCTGTTAGTTTAGATATCAGCACATAATTTGTTTTACCATTCAGCAGTTGAAGGGATGAATAAAACTTTCCACACAGATTCACCTCTGGCTGCATCAATGTTATTCCAAGGTTTCTGTCATGAAGCTTAAGATTTAAGACATACTGGGCCTGTTCACACATGGCAGTAGCCCTCATGCGATCAGTTTGGACATTTGTGGAGTTGACACTGGGCTTGGGCTCCATGCAGCAGCTGCGCACACGGCTACAGCAATTTCTGTGATGGCAGCAGCATTGTGGGGAGTCTCCAGTGTCATAGAAACCACAGTAGCCTAATGAAGAATGCCTATGTGCTGACACTGGCTCTCACATGTGCCTCCACATATACAGAATCCAGTCGCAAGCCTATTACCAGACTGGCATGTTCCCAGAGCAACCACACAGGGGAGGGCATCACCATGTGTGAGCAGCACATGGCTTCTTTTGGTAAACACACCAATTGTATAAACTTCTCATTTTCTATAAGTTTAGTCAAATGTTGGATTCGGACTATATTTTATTTTAATAGCACTGTTTCCTGGCAGTCAGCTGGTTTTAGATTGCCAATAAAATTTCTCACAGTTGTTCCTGTTACTTCAGGAAGCTTGTCCTCAAGTTTTTATCAACACAATAATTCTCCCCGCTCCCTGACACCATAACGTAAGGTATGGCAAAGTAAAGGAATGAATTGTGTTCCGCAGCGTCTTCCTTATCAACCATTTAGGCAATATTTCTCTTCTTCAGTGTCTTTACCAAGTTCATTATCCTTCTCCCCTGATTATTTTTCTCTCAAGGACATACTGATTGCTTTTGCTTCAAAGAAAAAAAAGAAGGAAAAAAAGGTGCCACATATACCTTTTGTTTCCTTCTAGTGAAATGCTGTTTTCATTCCTCTCCTGCCTTTCTTTTCACCATTTCACCCCATTTATTCCACGTCAGGCATCTGCAACATTAAGCAGAATGAGAATATCATGTAGATCAACATTTGATAGTTTAGCATAAAAGGGATCATAATCTCAGATGCTTTCCCCTCAACCTGCCCTATAAAAATACAAACAAACTTACAGAAAGGAAAATTCCAGAAAGAATGCCACCTCTTCATGTCTTTTTAACTCACTAAATCGATTTTGTTCATATTCTTCTAAGGAAATCACTTGCTGTGCTGTGCAAGCACAGTCAATTATTGTCTGAAATTAACAGTGTAGCTTGAATGTCTTTGTGGAAATATATTGCAGCCCAGTCCTGTGCATACATATAGGAAGTACTCTGGGACGCACCCCTAAGGAGGTGTGCATAGATTGCAAACTTAACTTCTAATTGTGTTTATAATTTTAAATTCATTCCTGGAGTTTCTTTCCTGTGATTACTATTGTTAGCCAGGGTCTGCAGGATCTTAATCACAGTTTGCCAATTTCGGTTTTTGCAAATTGATTATGATTACATTTTTTGCAGTAGACATCACTGAATAATAATTCAAACTCTGGAGCAGAGAGGCATATTAACATCGGAAACTGTAGCTCACCACATTATCAAAAGGAACTGCTGAAGAGCTGAAAAGGGTTTGCAACAAGGTACTCTACCCCATGCACTGAAGCATAATGCACAGTGCCCAAAACATCTCTGATGATTGCCTCTTTGGCACAGCTGCGGAGTGTGTAAGCTGGACATCTGGAGGGAAGTAGGATGTGCCTGCTGTTCTGCCCCTGAACTCCACACATTCACCAGGTCCATCTACAGAGAACCAATGAATATCTAGAGACCATGAGCAAGGACAGAATTCACAATCTGATTCACCTTTCATTTTGTCATCCTGCATTGCTTTCAACCATGTTTGTTCTTGCTCTCAGTTACAGCACATGGATAGTGAGGAAAGAACTTAAGCATAAGTTTGGGTTTCAATTACATGTGAAGTCAAACCTTGGCGAAGCTGAATTCAGCGCAGCAACAAAAAGTACTGGGGAGGAGAAAGGCAGCTGTGAGCTTCTCTCCAGGAGCTTGCAAACAAACAAACAATTTATACCTCACCCATCTGGCTGGGTTTCCCCAGCCACTCAGGGAAGCTCCCAACAGAATATTAAAAATATGATAAAACACCCAACATCAAAGATAGCTGCTTTCAGATGTCTTCTAAATGTTATATAGTTGTTTATTTCTTTGACATCTGATGGGAGGGCATCCGACAGGGTAGGCACCACCATTGAGAAGGCCCTCTGCCTGGTTCCTTGTAACCTCACTTCTTACAGTGAGGGAACCGCCAGAAGGCCCTTGGAGCTGGACCTCAGTGTCCGGGCTGAAGCATGGGGGTGGAGACTCACGTGGTCTTGCTTAGCTAAAGTTTGGCTTAGCATGTAGTGTGAACCAGGCCATTGTAAAACAAACACAGCATTTCCACAGGTGCATAGAGAAATCAGGGCATGCATATGAGGGTTCTTGTTTTTCATGGCACAAGTGCTCTGAATCAGAGAATCTGCTCTCTGGGTCATTGCAAGCAGCATGGTTCTTATGGGGAAATGTTGCAAAAAAATGCGGCACCATATGCTACCTCCATTTGAATGGGAGACTTTCCACACTTCTGATCATTCCTAAATGAACAACAGAAACCCCCTGTGAAGACATGCCTGCTAGTTCTCCAGACTGACAGCACTTTTGAAAGATGTTCTGATTATGCCACTTTGCTGCAAAGCAATAAATAAATAAATAAATAAAAACAAAATTGGACAATGCAAGTAAAAAGTTTCCAATTTCATCTACCAAATCATAAACATAAAATGTTAATTCAGTCTTTATTGAAATATTGCTAATTCATAGTACAAGGTTTTCCAAGCGTTTATTGGTTTGAACTGCATTGCATTTATGTCCTGTATCTCATTTAAACATCATTATCTTTTTGATGAGGCAGTCATTTCCCCTTTTAGTTTTGTCTTTATCTCCTTTTAGATTAAGCCTTTGCTTTGATTGTTACTTTGCAGAAGTACATGCTGGTGTCCATTTATTCTGTTAACAGTAATGGGAAATCTGTTTATGAAGGGAACAATGGGACATATAAGACCTAACCCTTGGCATCTCTTTGGGATCCTCATGTACTGCAGCAAACACACACACACACACACACACACACACACACACACACTGACAACATTCCCTGAGGCAGGCTACTGCCATGGAAAGTCAAAAGTCCCATACTGATATTAGTGAATATGCTTCATTCTTTTAAAGCTGCTGAAAATGTTGCAGTTCAGATGGAAATTAGACCTTAGGAGGAATAGGATAAAACCCAAATTAAGTGAATAATCAAGAAATATGTGAAATGCTAGTGCTATAAACTGATCTGTTTGAATCAGGCATGTGTTGTACTTAGTCATGTGGATCATGAGAAGGAGTAAATTGAAGCTTTATTAAACTCATAGAGATATCCACTTGCACAACCCAATGAACTGCAGAGAAACCAGATCCTCTTTCTTCAAGCTTTGGTTTTTCATGCCATTAACTACAGAATCATAGAACCAGAGAACTGTAGAGTTGGAAGGGGTCGAGAGGGTCATCTAATCCAACCCCCCACAACAGAGGAAACCCACAGACCTGGTATTAAGAGTCTCATGCTCTACCAATTGGGCTATGTTAGCATCTGAATATAATTTCGAAGGATCACTTCCGGCAAACATTAATAAGCAGCATTTTTGCACAGGCAGTCTCTCATTTAGTACTGACAGTCCCCAGACAGCTTTGGATAACTTTGTGATCACTTTCCACGACATGAAACCAAGAATCCAAGGGTACCCCCTGAGGTTATACATCTTTCAGGAAAAATGCAACCCCACCCAGTAAAAGAGACCTCTTCCATCCTAAGACAAGGAAACCAGCATTTCACAGCATCTCCACCAATTCGCAGCACCTGAATCTTATAGGGATTCAGTTTTCACCATAATTCCATGCTACACTCAATCCTCAGAGAGAACCCTCAGCCCGGGAGAATGCCATAGTCAATGGAGACATAAGCCACTGAGACTTTAAGGAGAATTAGAAACCATGATACAGGTCATCAATCAGGTCAACAAAGCAATTTCAGTACAAAAGCTATGCCTGAAGTCAGAGTGAAATGGGTCTAGATAACTAGTTACATCTGAAGCTGCATGACTCTCACCCTTTCAGGCACCTTGTATAAGCAAGGGATATTTGCAACTGAGATGTGGTCGTCACATACTTCTGGATCCAGTGTCTTGAGGAGGGAGCATGCTGCTGCCTCTTTTAAGGTAGTAGGCATCACCCTCTTTTGGAAAGAGGCATTTACCACTTCCTGGACCAACCCAATAAATCCCATCTGCTACCTCTTACAATGCAAGATGGGCAAGGCTTGGGGATACATGTGGTAGTTTGAACATCTCAAGTGATGTGTCCACATTATTGGGCAGCAGCAACTAAAATTGACCTGACACAACGTGACTGGATAGTGCTCTAGACACATCCACCTGTCGAGCTCTAACCATGGTATCAAGTCTGGTCCAAACAAAAATTTTTTTTTCTTCCAGTAGCACCTTAAAGACCAACTAAGTTAGTTCTTGGTATGAGCTTTCGTGTGCATGCACACTTCTTCAGATACACAAGTGTGCATGCACACGAAAGCTCATACCAAGAACTAACTTAGTTGGTCTTTAAGGTGCTACTGGAAGAAAACTTTTTTTTTGTTTTGACTATGGCAGACCAACACGGCTACCTATCTGTAACTGGAAGTCTGGTCCAGTTATTAATGGCTCAGCTCTCAAAGTCTTCCAAGGTCTCCAGGCCAGCCTCCTATGTGGGTGATCCCACAAGCTCCTTTGCTACCCAGAAAAGTTCTGAAGGACACCTATTTGATAACGCAGAAGTGAGAGAGAAGTAAGCTTTCCTCAGTGCCATACTTGCAATGCTGGAGGTGTGGTATAAATAATACATACATAAACTGTTTATTGCCCCCTGTCTCTCAACCCACATTGACTTGCTCAAGATGTGATGCAGCTGCTCCTCTCTGCAATGCCCTGAGAGAGATTGGATCTCAGATGCAACCAGCTGGAGGACAGAATTTGGCTCGTTGTCCAACAGTACTTCAAGAATAGGATTATTTGTTCTTTTGTTTCAAAGAATAACATACCGCTTCTTATGGGGAAAGCTTCCCATGGAAAGTTTTCATAAACTTCCGAAGGAGGAGGAGCCCTGTTAGTCTGAGTTGCAGCAAAAACCAGCAAAGCCTGCTAAAAGAATGCATCAGGTATCAAAAATCTATAACCTAAAATGGAAAAATTATTATGACATTGAAAACAACACCAGTTGTTTTAATATATTAAAAAGCTGATTGGAGTTTAAATAATGGTTTCAGGGTCTGTAAAAAGCCAATAGAATAAGGTATATTTACCTTCCTATGAAAAGAATATTTTTTTTTTATAATATTTTTATTAAAGAATTTTTTTATAACCACAGAAACATAACATTACAATACAATAAACACAACAAATACACAAACAAACAAAAACAAAAACAAAAACAAGTACAATTTCAGATCTTAATTTCTTATACCTTTCTTCTCCGACTTCCTCATGCCTCCCTTTTCTGTATTCCAATTTCTAATCATTTATTCAGCAAATCTTCCCTTATTTTAATTTAATTTAATCTTCCTTATTCTCCTTGTCTTAACCGTTACTAATAGTAACCATTTATTTTCTAGTCCAACATCATTCTAACTTTCATTAATTTTGTAATATTTCTTTAAATAGTCCTTAAATTTTTTCCATTCTTCTTCCGCTGCTTCTCTTCCCTGGTTTCGGATTCTGCTCGTCATTTCTGCCAGGCCCATATAGTCAATCACCTTCATCTGCCATTCTTCCAGAGTGGGTAGCTCTTGTGTCTTCCAGTACTTCGCAATGAGTATTCTTGCTGCTGTTGTAGCATACATAAAAAAAATTATATCCGTCTTTAACACCCCTTGGCCGACAATACCCAAGAGAAAGGCCTCTGGTTTCTTAGGGAAGGTATATTTAAATACCTTTTTCAGTTCATTATAGATCATTTCCCAGAATGCCTTAATCTTCGGGCACGTCCACCAGAGGTGAAAAAATGTGCCTTCCTTTTCCTTACATTTCCAACATTTATTGTCAGGCAAATGGTAAATCTTTGCAAGCTTGACTGGGGTTATGTACCACCTATAGATCATTTTCATAATATTTTCTCTTAAGGCATTACATGCCGTAAATTTCATCCCGGTGGTCCACAACTTCTCCCAATCAGCAAACAAAATGTTATGACCAATGTCCTGAGCCCATTTAATCATACTTGATTTAACCGTTTCATCTTGTGTATTCCATTTCAGCAGCAAATTATACATTTTTGACAAATTTCTAGTGCTGGATTCTAACAATTCAGTCTCCAATTTTGATTTTTCCACCTGGAAGCCAATTTTACTGTCCATTTTAAACACTTCATTTATTTGATGATAGTGCAACCAATCTCTCACTTTCCCTTTTAATTTCTCAAAACTCTGCAATCTCAGTCTGTCCCCTTCCTTTTCCAGAATTTCCCAATATCTTGGCCATTTAGACTCCATATTTAACTTTTTAACTGCCTTAGCTTCCATTGGCGACAACCACCTTGGGGTTTTATTTTCCAACAAATCTTTATATCTAATCCAGACATTTAGTAGTGCTTTTCTGACAATATGGTTTTTAAAACCTTTATGTGCTTTAACCTTGTCATACTACAAATATGCATGCCACCCAAAAATATTATTAAAACCTTCTAAATCCAAAATATCTGTATTTTCAAGAAGTAGCCAATCTCTTAGCCAGCAGAAAGCTGCCGCTTCATAGTACAATTTAAAGTCTGGCAGGGCAAATCCCCCTCTTTCCTTTGAGTCCGTTAGTATCTTAAATTTAATTCTGGGCTTCTTGCCCTGCCAGACAAATTTAGATATATCTTTTTGCCACTTCTTGAAACAATCCGTCTTATCCATTATTTGTAATGCTTGGAACAAAAACAACATTCTTGGCAATACATTCATTTTTATAACTGCAATTCGACCTAACAAGGAAAGCTTCAAATTTGACCAAATCTCCAAATCTTTTTTCACTTCTGTCCAAGTTTTTTCCTTCCTATGAAAAGAATAAAACACCAGTAGTATATGGTCATGTGACCTCTGGTCAGTCATGTCACCACTGCTTAAGGCAGCAGTGAGTTCAGGTTTAGTTCCACTGGTGTACTTCTAACACACCACCTTTGCTGCCATCTTGCCCATCCACTATCTCCTGATAAGCAGCAGTGACGTGACCAATTGAAGGTCAGATGAGCGCCCCTCGTGCTGACTGCTACTCTTGCATGGGCATGGGGCCACTAACAAAGAGCCCTATCTCAGTCTTGATGGCAAACACAAACAGTTCCTGTGAAGCTAATCTCAAGGCCCAGACAAATTCATACGGGTGAAGGCAGTCAGTTCGGGTAGCTTGGTGATCAATTATTGCCTTCTTTAAACAAAGAAAAAACAAACAAACTAGATGAATCCTTGAGCAAAGCAAGAGTTTATCCAGAAAAAAACCTGAAAATTCCTTATTAAGAAAATAATCTCTAAGGATGATAGTTCTGGTTACATTAAGGTAACATCAATAACGTTATGTCAGCGATTTTATCTTTCAGATAGATGACTTCCGAGATTTGCATCTATACATAGGAATATTTTCAGTAATGGAAAACATACTTTTGTCAGCTTGTTTTAATGGCCAAATCTAACATAAGTTTCACCAGTAAGATTATTGCTCGCATTTCAGTTTTGATTTACATAGACAAGTAGCAATTCCAGTCTTCTTTCAGCCTGCATCATCATTTGCAAATCTTTCAGTGAATGGAACTGGTAAACAAAACAGCAGTAAAAATGTAAGCTATTCAGGATGGCAATAATAAACAGATGTTCCTTCCATAATATTTTACCTGCACCAATGACTTACAACATCCCCCCGCCCCCTGCCCCAGATTCCACCCTTTTAGCATCACAGGAGGTAGAGTTCTGCCAAAGGTAACCATGAAAATGTGTGAAACTCCAAAACTATTATATGAATATTACAACTTAAGCTTATCCAAGAGAAGATAGTTGATTTTATTGTTTTCCACTGAAACATCACAAAAATGCAGTTTTTCAGCTATTTTAATGCAGTATTCTGGATATGTCTGGGAAAATCTGGATGTATGGCAACCCTACAGTAAATCACTGCAGCCTCATATATTTTCATACTTAAACCCATTTGACATTGTGATTCTTTTCAACTTTTTATATGTTTAATGTGTTACATTATATGTATAAAATTGAAACCTGAACCCTAGCACAGGGGTGGGCAGAGTATAAATTAGGATCTCCTAAATTAAGAATTCTTGGAGTGAAAACTAAAAGTAGATTTTTGTGTAGGCTGTGAATTTGGTTCTAGTACTGATCACAATTCCCTGGGCTGTTCTTTCTTTTTTATATATTATTATAATATATTTTTATATTAATTTTTATTAAAAAAAAATGACAAAACATCCATCTTACATAATATATATAAAAACCACTTGGCCATCTTGGTCTGAGACTTCCCTCCTCCTCATCTAATGGTTTTCCTAATTATACTCTGATATTGAATTTTGTTGTTATTATTATCATTACCCTTAAATACACCATTTAAACATCATATTGATAATAATTGATATTTCTAACCTTACAAAACTTCCTGTAGCCCTACTAACGATGTCAATTGTTTAGAATTGTCTCTCAAATGCAATGTAAATTTATTCAAGTCTTTCAAAAAGGTATGGTCCTGCTGGTTCAAATTTTCCCATTTAGTTTCGCCAACTTGGCACAGTCCATTAACTTCATCTGCCACTCTTCTTTTGTTGGGATGTCTTCCTGTTTCCATTTTTGGGCCAATAATATTCTTGCTGCAGTTGTTGAATACAAAAACAATGTTTTATCTTGCTTATGTATTTCTCTACCTACAGTACCCAACAGGAAGGCTTCTGGTTTCTTTACAAATGTATATTTCAACATTTTTAAAAGTTCATTATATATCATTTACCAGAAAGCCTTCACTTTCTTACAAACCCACCACATATGATAGAAGGTATCCTCTTTCCCTGGGCTGATCTTTCATCCTTGGAGTATATCTGCCCAGCTAACCTCCTGTTTTGCACCAGGTTCTGGTCTGTGGACCTCAGGCTTTGAGTAAAAAACTCCCCCAAAGTAAATCCCATAAGCATGAAGTTTATCCACACTTCTCCTAGTGCAACTGTGCAGTGGTCCTTTTCCAGAGCTAAGGGAAGGGAGGGCCTCAGATAACATTTTGAACACAGAACACAAAGCTGCAGAAATTAGTCAGGTTTATCTTAAGTGGTGGTTTACAGTATAGAGGGGTCCTTCTGCAAGATATTCTCAGCTGACCCCTCTCTTCCTCACCACTGTTGGCAGCAGTGCAGAGGAAAAGGCGAAGAGGCTTCTCCTTATCTTGTCATGCTTGGAAGAGGACAAGTGAGCAGGAACAGGTGAGTGATGGGGCAGGTGTCCAGTGATGGCAACTGACCATATGAAAGGGCTGTAGCTCCATGATAAGAACATAAGAACAGCCCTTTTTGGATCAGGCCAGTGGCTCATCTAGTCCAGCATGCTGTTCTCACAGTGAACAGCCAGATACCCATGGAAAGCTCAAAAGCAGGACCTGAGCACAACATAATCTCCCTTCCTGTAGTTTCCAGCAACTGGTATTCTGTGTTTGACTGTGTGGAGGCAGAGTATGCCTCAGCTTTGTATGCAGAAGGTTGTAAGCTCAATCCCCAACATCTCTGGTTACAGCTGATAAATACCCCTGTTTGCAACCCTGGAAAGCCACTGCCAATTAGTGTAGACAATATCGAACTACAGTGGTACCTCGGGTTACATACACTTCAGGTTACATACGCTTCAGGTTACAGACTCCGCTAACCCAGAAATAGTGCTTCAGGTTAAGAACTTTGCTTCAGGATGAGAACAGAAATTGTGCTCCAGCGGCACGGCGGCAGCAGGAGGCCCCATTAGCTAAAGTGGTGCTTCAGGCTAAGAACAGTTTCAGGTTAAGAACGGACCTCCGGAACGAATTAAGTACTTAACCCGAGGTACCACTGTAGATGGATCAATGGTGTGGCTCAGTATAAAGTAGCTTTCTCTGTTCCTCTCTCGTTCCTGAAATATGTATATAGAGGTCACAGAAGCAGAATCTGTAAGCTGCCCTGGGTCTACATGGCTACCACTGGAGAAGGGTGATTGGTTTTTGCTGTAACTAGTCACCTATTATATTTCAGGCCACAGACGTGAAGACTATCAATATAATAAAAATTATGATGCAAGTGGAAAAGTGTGAATGAGTGATGGATTATGAGACAGAGAATATGAATACTATTGCATTTTTAAGAGCCGGATGTGTGCTAGATGAAGTTCATGACACAGTTGTGACTGGGTTTCTGAATGCAGTTTTTGGTCCATGTAAGACATAGGCCAGGGGTCAGCAAACCTTTTCAGCAGGGGGCCGGTCCACTGTCCCTCAGACCTTGTGGGGGGCTGGACTATTTTTTGGTGTGGGGGGGAATGAACGAATTCCTATGTCCCACAAATAACCCAGAGATGCATTATAAATAAAAGCACACATTCTACTCATGTAAAAACACGCTGATTCCTGGACCATCTGAGGGACAGATTTAGAAGGCGATTAGGCAAGATCCGGCACCCGGACCTTAGTTTGCCTCCCCTTGACATAGGCAAAAGGATTAGATGGGCCTTCATAAGTACTGCGAATGAGGTAAGTAAGCAATATCAGCAACACACACACACACACACACACACACACACACACACACACTTATTGTCATTTAGATCATTTGGTAGAAGATATGGAGGACATATTTAAAGTGAAAGAAGATAGAGGCTTGATAGTTAAAGATAAGAAAAAGCATTCAAGGCATAATGGAGCTGTCCAGGATCTAACTAATTTCACTAATGGTTTACACTTGAATTTTGTAGCACACATATGAAAAGCTCTTTTGCCAAATAAGCACAAGGGGTAGTTGGGGACACGGGTTGTGCTGTGGTCTAAACAACTGAGCCTCTTGGGCTTGCCAATCGGAAGGTCAGCAGTTTGCATCTGTGCAACGGGATGAGCTCCTGTCGCTCTGTCCCAGCTTCTGCCAACCTAGCAATTCAAAAGAATGCCAGTGCAAGTAGATCAATAGGTACCGCTGCAGCAAGAAGGTAAACGGCGTTTCTGAGCACTCTGGCACTCGTAATGGTCCTCCATGCGCCAGTAGCAGTTTAGTCATGCTGGCCATATGATCCGGAAAGTTGTCTGCAGACAAACGCTGGCTACCTTGGCCTGAAAAGTGAGATGAGCGGCACACCCTATAGTCACCTTTTACTGGACTTAACCGTCCAGGGGTCCTTTACTTTTATCTTACAAGGGGTAGCACTAAGGTGAATAGTTTCCCTGTGCAAGGATTTCAGTAGAGCATTCTCTACCTCATCTCCCTTAGACCTATTCTGGGTCCCCCCACCCTTTGGAGCAGATTTGGGGGTGGTGTGGGGCATACACGGGGGAGAGGGAGATAATTCTGTTGCACAGTGCTAACCCTTACACTAGTGTAATAATGTAGTTGCCTAAGGGACTCATGTCTATGAAAAACTGCAGGGCAGCTTGACCTTCCCATCTATATATTTTTTAGCAGTTGCCGTCTGCATTCTTCTCTCGAAAACTCTTGAGTAGATGCTGTTGGGCTCTGTCTTCAGTTTTCAGTGTGTTCACATTTCAAGCAACAGTGCCCTTTTTTCAGGGAAGCAATCTTAAAAAAAGAAAAAAGAAATCCAAAGTGGAACACTTAATTAGCTTACCATTCACTTCTGTAAAAAGTCAAGGAGATCTGTACTTCAAGGAATTGCCTTTTGGCAGCTGACCAAAACATTGTTTTCTCACTTTCTCTGCTGATAGATTTGCCTTGCAGACTCAACAAAGTTTTTACACACACACTCTGCTGTTCATTTGTGGGACTGCCTTTTGGAAGGAGGTGACAGGCAAACTAATTATGTCAAATTTGGAAGGAATTTTCCAACCAGATCACTTCCTTGAATCGGAGCAATGCTGCTCAAAATGTGGATATATTGGATATTTTATAAATATGAATTGTTCTTGTGCTCTCAGATTCCTCACTCTTTTTTGTGCTTTACTGAGGGACACAGCCCTCTGTTGTCATTTTTCTTCATTCTCTTCAGTTTATCAAAGTCAGCTGAATTATTCCACTAGGTAATATGGGACAATTTACTCTGTTCCTTCGGTACAACAAGACCCAGAAATTCTAACACTGTGTCCTGCTGACACTATGACTTTAAAGTTTAATAAGCATCCCTAAGTGTACCATTAGAATGACTAAACTCATGGGATTGTAGAAAGGACACCCCACAGAGCAGATCAAAGAGGAAAATTTTACCCTCAGTGTTCACAAGGAAAATGCAATTTCTCTCTCTCTCTCTCTCTGAATGGATGTAGATTGATATGTTAGAAGACAGAATATAATATCAAGTTAAAAATCTCATAAAGTCTTAATGTACCATTATTGTTATATTAAATCATGTTATCAAACTTAGTACTTTGCTTGACCTAAAACAGTAATTTTACATTGCAGATATTAATTCATTTCCTTTTCTTCACAAGGTATCTCTTAAACCTCAGTTTAAAGCCATCCAAAAGTTAATAACTTGAAGGAAACTATTATGTTGCAGGCCACTGGAATAGTCATATTGTTCGTCACCTTTCTATTTTTATCTTCAAGAAGATGATACATTCAGTGTACCGGTATCAGAAAGCTAATTTAAACCTGCCTACAAAGCCTCTGATGAATGAGCGAATCAGTATACAGTACACACATAAATTTGCATGCACATTTCTGCTGCTATATGCTTGTCATTAGCAATGAAATACTGTTGCTGAATATATTTTTGAAGAATGCAGAATAATAGCACATGCATTCGACTAACACAGTTTTACATTTGAGCTTACTACCAAGTTTGCTCAGAATAATATCTGTCTAATCTATCATCTATCCACACACACACACACACATGCACGAAACCTACTTTGCTGTGTTCTAGGCTGGTCAAGAACAATAATGACTGTAGGGGAATTTAGCTCTAGTGCTAGCAAAAACATTTACTCTCAGAGACCCATAGCTCTATTCTCCTGCTGGGGTACTACGGTTCATTTGATAGAGCTGGTCCAGAAACTACCACATTACCAGCAACATCCACAACAACATAGGGGCACATGGTATGCATAGCTTAAGGAAATTTAGGCAGCAGACTGCCCGCATAAGGTACCTGAGAGGGAATAACAGAATGTAGCCTAAGTACAAAGATAAACATCACACCCATTTCTTCATACATGTTTTGCCCATAGTTCTGCCCACCACTGGGATCTCACCAAAGGAACCGTACAAGGGAAGTGCTGTTCTTGGACTGAAAGTGGTTTTCCACTCCTGCCATACATGTCTACTCTGAATCAGTAACATTAATGACTCCCTCCCTAGTAAACGCTGCGGTATTGCAGCCCAAATTTGTATTGGGTCTCTGTGTGACAGAATTTGTACATCCTCAACTAATGGATAATTGTCATAGTTTCTGGGTTAAGAGAGAATTATCCCACCCCATGCTTTGAAGTTATTGCTTTCCCCTACAGTTTATTACTAGACCTATTTTCATCAGCCATTGTTGTACTATAATTCAGTCTATAGGTGGGCTTAGGCAATTGCTGCTGGATGCCAAACCTCCAGTTTTGAGTTTCGATTTATGAGTGGATTTTGTCTCCCTTGCATAGTAAAACAGTCTCACAAGATCTATGTTCAGATATACATCCAAAAATCTTGCCATTGTTCCAATTTATTTTTTACTGTGGAATGCACTGTTCTCACCATTTGTACTAACCTAGTCATACAGCGAATATGTTGACCATAATACAGGGAGTGAGATTGGAATCTGCATGTAACTACAGTGGTACCTCGGGTTACATACACTTCAGGTTACAGACTCCGCTAACCCAGAAATAGTAACTCGGGTTAAGAACTTTGCTTCAGGATGAGAACAGAAATTGTGCTCCAGCGGCACGGCAGCAGCAGGAGGCCCCATTAGCTAAAGTGGTGCTTCAGGTTAAGAACCGTTTCAGGTTAAGAACAGACCTCTGGAACGAATTAAGTACTTAACCCGAGGTACCACTGTATTACAAACCAAAACAGTCCCATTCGTTCTCCACATGTTTGCGCTACATAATTTTCAAAGCAGCCTTGATATGTTGGATTGAACCCTTCCCTCAACATTTTGTTCCTACACTTATCTCAGTGAGCTGAAGACATGTACTTCAAAAACAACCTCCCTCTTTCAATTACTTATTAGCAATGCCTGTGACGATGTACACCTATGCATCCTTTAGGAACTGGTGAATCTGAAAATTTTGATTTCTCTGTTTCTTATTTTTCCAATCTTAATTTCAGCCTGCCACGTTTCTGATTCTTTTTTTAAAAAAACAAAAAAAAAAACAAGTAGTCATCATGAAAATTCATCAGCATTTTAACATAAATTTAGTGTACTACAAACAAATGTGTATGTAGTTTTATTTAATGCATACTCTTTATAAGACACTTCCTTCTAATATACCGGTAATGTGTTTTTATATGTTGTTTTCACTAATATATGCATTTTTATGCATACTTTACCCTAGTATATGCATTTTTGTACACATGTGCCTAGAGAACCACATTTCAAAATTCAGAAATGTATGACTTTTGAAAGATGACTGTTTTGGTTCGCATATTGTCCAGAAAGTGTGATTTACTTAAATTCACCTGTAAATGTGAACTGAGTTTAATTTCTCCCTCATTTTTAGCATTCATAGGACCCCCTTTATATCCCTCTCTTTTTATCTGCTTCATTTGCCCTCAGTGCCATTATCACATAAGCAAATATGATGAGCTACGTTGTGCAAGATTGCCGCTGCATTCGTTGTGTGATCCCTGATTGACGGGGACCATCCACGTGACCAGTCCGGGAAGAACAACTTCATTCTCATTGACTCTTTTTGCCCTCATTATGCCACCAAATTGGCTGCATAGCATTGTAATGCCATTCTGTGCATTTCATGACCCCCAATTTGTTTGGATCACCTAGGCAGGAAGAAGGAAGAAGCTGTAATCAGAAGAAATAAAAATAGTGCCAAAGCAGGGAAAGCAACGGTAACCCCTGGAAGTAATTATTGACTAGAAAAATATACTATTGTGCATGTAGTACATAACACATTTATTTGTGGAAGCTACATATGAATTATGTCAAAGATCCCATATTAAAGCACTCAAATACTGTGTACCAGAACGCATTGTGACAGCTTTGAGTGAATGATTACAATGAGAGGTGACAATATTTTTTTCTGATGCAATGCAAGATACAGAATTCGAAGTCTTGACATGCTATGGCCTTGACTCAGAGTAGCCTTGAAGTGCTGGCACAGCTTTTCTGTGATGTTCTGCAGCTTTTGCTTCTTTACCAGATGCACTGCTTGAAAAACGGATTCACATATCAAGGAGTTCTTGGAAATGCTGCAAATCAGAAATTGTATAGAGAATATAGTTCGTTAATTCATGGTTGGAAACAATAATTTAATTAAATGAATCTCTAAAAGGAACATGCAAGGCATTTGATAATCAGGGCTATGTATATCAAGGTCAAAAGCGCTGAAAAGCAGAAAGCAACTCAGAGTTTATATCTGTGTTTTTGATGCGCTAAAAGGATGCCTGCACAATACTATTCTGTTTTTTTTTGTTTGATGCTTTAGCACTAAACTTTGGTTGCAGGATGTTTTCTGTGATGTCCGAGTGCAAACATGGCAAATCCAGTAACAAGATTACATACCCCTACTAGTCTAACCTATGTCAGCCTCAGAAGTTAAACAACATAGCACCGTTGGCAGTCTCAGAATACCTGTTGAGAAATGGTGGGGATGCTCTGCTGGGGAGAAGAGTCTCTGGGTGCCGGTTTCCCAACAGGGGATCTCCAGTAGGATTGATACTCTCAGGTACTGGTGAAGGGGTGCCCTTTGGAAAATGGAGATCACTGTTTGCATCCCACTTTGCCATCATCTGACCCCCAGAAAAAGCTTTATCCTTAGTAGGTGTTCAGTGGAAATGCATGCAAAGACTTAACTCCCATTGACATAAGTAGTGGGATACACTCATACAGCCCCAGTGGAACGAGTTTTGGGGAATTTGTGTGCTGGTGTAGCAGAACCAGGTATAGTGAAGTTAGTGGTCCTTTAAGACATTACCATGTAGCAATATGAAAATCAATGAGCCTTCTGCCCAGGCCCCTCAGTTACAAGGGAGCAGTAGCGTAGCATGGAAGGGACCACATGGGCAGTTGCCCCAGTTACAAAATTGTTAGGGGGCACAAAATTTCAACACCCAGTGCTACATCAATACAGCGGTGCACTTCCATTGAAGATGGCTTCTCCATGCAAACCAGGAAGTGACCTCTCCAAACAATGGAACAACTCTTATTTTCTTATCTCTGAGGCTGTGATCTCCTAGGTGACACGGATGCTGTTAGGCAGGTGAATGCGCATGCCTACTCCGTATGTTCCCCACCTACTCACCCCACCTCCATGCAGCCCTGGGCACTGGCAACCCACACTACACCACTACAATGGAGAATCCCCATGCTGAGGTTTCTTCCTCCACCTGTGTTGCTCTAATTACCAGCCGGGACAACATAGCTATGGAAAGTAACCATGAAATTGGATCCTCCCATGTAACTTGTTTCCAGTGTTACTGAACAGCACTGTGGGGGAAGAAGAGCTGCACTCCACCAGATCCATGTGGCTAAAGATAATGGCAAGAATGGCCCTAGGGTAGTTCACTACTAAAGAAGTAGTCCCACAGGTGTGATTGTAAAGTAGAGAAGTGACTTGAAGACGGATGTGTTAGGGCTTTGGGGATTGAAAGTAGGACTGCCATGTTAATCAATCTAATTAATTGATTAAAATTATTTGACTTGACTAAAATTAGTGTCTCCATTAATCAGTGTCCCTACCGCTATGAACCTGTGGCTTCCAATGCATTTTAAGGTAGCCTGAGCAGCAGTCACGTCTCCATTAGCTGCTTGTCTGTCTCGTCTGCCCAGGCTTAAGCAAAGACAAGTGGAAGTGAATGGTGCTCAGGAATATAAGAAGCTGCCTTCTTCCAAGTGAGATCACTGGTCCATCTAGCTCAATACAGTCAACACTAAGTGCCAACCTCACATGGGGTTTGACCAAGAGCCTTTTCTGGTCCTACCTTCCACTACCGCAATCACAATAGATTTTATCTGCTTTCCACTCACCTAATCTCTTATAGCTGTGGCACCTGGAGAAAGGCTTCAGTTGAAGAACTTAACACATGGGAAAGGAAAATGGAAAAGGAGGTGGTCCTTCGGGTATCAAGCCATATACAGTATACTTGAAAATCTAACATAAAATGACTTTTTTTGTATGTTTGTAAGGGCTCTGAATATAGTGCTAGCTAAATATAGTTATATGGACTTGTATAGCTGCTGATAAGGACAGTAGAGAAATTTGTCTGGTCTGCTTCTTGCAGCAGACTGAACTGATCTGATGTTCCTGATCTTGCTTGTGGATCAGAAGGAAGGTCTTTGTCCGATTACCCACTTTTATGGGCTTTGCTATGGAGTTTCAGTGGAAAAGTGTGCACAAAAATATTTATTTTACCTAAAGAGGTATGCAGAATTTGTTTTATTATGGGGGAGGGCACTGACAAAAGCAGTATTTTAGATTAAAAGTGTGTACATAATGCTTACATGCAGACTGTTTGTGCATTTCTTAAAAAATTCAGACCAACAGTGCAGAATGGACCTATGATTGAGCACCAGTTAAACTAAAACAAGACTGAATAAAGCTACTCAATCCATTCCTAGCTGCTGGTGGACAACTGTGGGTTCAGGATCCATTCACGTACATGGTTCCCAGTCTAAGTAGGGGTAACTAGGTTAACTGCTTCCAAATTTTTATTTTGTTTTATTTTTATTTATTAAATTTGTATGCTGCCCTATACCTGTAGGGCAGTTCACAACATAAAATCACAACATAAACAAACAGAAAATACATAATAAAAACAAAACAAAGACAACCCAAGAATCTCCCCTTCCACAGCCCATTTTAAAAGAGCATCAAATGTCAATCAGCCAAATGTGTATGAAATCTAACTGGCCAGTTCCATCTCTGTAAATGGACAGGTGTATGTGTTCTGTATGCCCAACTTAGTTCTCTAGAAAAGTTTCCAAGCATCAGGTGCTATTTTATAATATGAATTTAACTGGCTAAATTAGATTCAACGAATTTTATTTAATACCACTTTCCTTTTCTGTTCCCCCTGTCCATATCTTTAGTCTACTTGACCTTATATTCCTATTCTGATTGTTCACAGCAAATATCTGCAATGGAGTATGCGTAAAGGAAATGGAGGTTTTAAGACAAACCTTCACGTTATTCCCGCTAAGCTCCTTAACTAAATCCTCCTTTCTCTTATAATTTGCCTTATCTATTCTTTACATTTTCCCCAAGTAACTTCTGTTGTCAGCTTTCAAAAATACATTGTGAATCTAACAAACTGCGCTATGTTGCAATAATAATTCCTTTGAGTGTACTAATTCTTGAATCAACGTAGATCTTCATTTGGCCAGTTATGTCATATTAAAGCATCTCTTCATCCATAAACAATGAGGAGGTTTGTTTACTCCTTAAAAATTGCAGGGCCAAATTGGATGTGACATTTATCACATAGCTCAGCCTTGCATAGTTGGTTTTAGTTTAGCAAAAAGTTGCTGGGGTGGGAGAAGCAAGATCAGGCCATGGCATGAGGGAAGGAGGGATTTAGCCATTTGTCCCTACACAGCCCCAACTGGAATCGGTTTCTCCCTCCCCCCCACCCTCCTGCCAAACACACACAGGCAACTATATTCTGTGGGAAGAAAGCCCCTATCAAAGATGGTGCCAAGGGGAAAGAGTTAAAGTGGTGGAGCCAATCAGAACTTGAGGGAGGGACACATCCACCACATCCCAACTCCCTTCATCTTCGGGTGTGGAATGATCTGCAAAACATGAACATAGTGGGAGTTCTATGCAATCTGGTGACAGAAAACACTATTAGTCTATGTCCGACAATCAGTGCTAGCACTTTTTGAGGTTGAATGGTCACATCTCATTGTGTGAATTTAGGAATGAGGTGGGGTCAGGAAAAATCACTGTTCACTGCAGGGTAAAACTCAAGTAACAATGGGACATGATTTGGTCATGGCTCTTGCCCTGGGTAGGGTGGCTTGCCCAGGTTTGTTTAGTTAGTTTATTTCCACAGTGCTTATTTGCCTCTGCTCAGATCTGTAAATAAAAAAATGTGTTCCTAGGTCAGTCCATATATGCTGTGTCTCGACTCTTCATTACCCTTTCCAGTCACAATTATCATCTATCCAGCAAGCCCACAATCATTTCTGGGTATGCATGGGTCTGTTTGATTCTTTTTTAGGGGAGGCTTTTAGAGCTATGCTGAATATTTTTCCTGCAGATCTACAGACTGCCGCTTTTCAAGCACTGCCTCATTTATCCAGCTGCCATCCCTGTAAGTACCCTAACAACTCATTCGCATGATGGCCTTTGCGTTGCTGTTTTAATATATGATTTAAGGAGAATCTGAGCCCAAATATCATTTGATTAATAGTAGTGGATGTTTTCCTGTGCTGTGTTACTCTGGTTGTAGTAACCATTGCTTAGCAACACCATGCTTCGAGTTTCTCAGTGCCTAATTGAGGTATGGTGGAGCAGGTTTTTCCAATATTAATTATGATGTGTTTCTGAATAAAAACATCCACTTCACATCTTGAAGACCACCCAGAGCCCCTTCATATTCACCTCCACTACTGTGGTGTCTGCAGCCTTCACATTTTCTCCCACGCTGTGCCAGGTATGTGTAAGGTATTTCCTTATATGGGTTTTTAACCCTGTTGCTATGACCCTGTTGCCATGACGGTACCATACAAGTAACTCCCAGCTGCCTAAATGAATTGCTTGCATAATATAGTAGACAGAACCAAATAAATGGAGGCCTTTACACCAAGGGTGTAAAAACTGTGGCCCTCCAGATGTTGTTGGACTCCAACCCCTATCAGCCTCAGCCAACATGTCCAATGGTTTGAAAGAATGGAAGCTGGAGTCCAGCTACATTTGGACAGCCATTGGTTTACCCCCCCATCCCCTGTGTTATATATACCAGACCAACATGGCCAGCTGCTGATCTGATGTCAGTCATCCATAACAAGGGTCTTGGTGTTAGTTTGTCCAGTCCCAGTTAAACTTGTACATGACAGGCAACCCCAACTTTTTTTCAAGAAAAATAGGTGCCGGAACTCACCATGAAGTTGTTACAGTAAGTCGCCGGGCAACTCAGGGCAGCCCTGAAAAGATACCAGTTTGACAATTGTTTTCACTTCCCACAGAGATGCTACAAAGTACGGCAAGTTGTCTCCCTCCCTGTTTTGGAGGTTGCCCCTGGTTCTGGTGCAGGTCAAATAAATGTGCCACTGCCTCCCTTGTTCTTAGATTCCGGCGGATGACTAGAGCAGCTCAGAAAGGCCCTCGCACAAACGTGTGTGTGTGCAACAGTAAAAGCCTGGCCGGAAGCTTAAAGCCCACTGCTGCTATATTGGAGATGGATAGAAGGAAAGGAAATACGAATCCCACCACCAGCAGCAGCTTGACAAATCGTGGCTAGGAGCTAGGTGGGATCATAGATCTTTTCAAAAATGTAGACTCGCACAAGCTGGCTACCTTTCATTTTGACTTGAAATGTTCATTTTGGGCTTCTCAGAAGTATGTAAAGGCAAGCAGCGGATGGGCCTACAATGGTGCCCACCTGAGAGGTGCCAGAACTGTCCTCTGGTGAGTTGTGGCTGAAAAAAGTACTGCTTCTATGTAATAATACAACAGGTTGTGCTGTGTGTCTTGCTGAAAGTGATGGGATTTCAGTCAGTTGTGATTAACTTGTTCTGTTTATTTCAATAGGGCTGGTCTACATGTGCTGCCAAATTAGGTGGGAGATATGAGGTGGTTGAGTGGACAGTTCCACTTAAGACTGCAGGTGCAGAATTACATTTTTATGCTCCACTACATAACTCCTCATAATTCCCTGCAAAGGGAAAACAAGCAAACGGAGAGAAGAATGGATTAGAACCACTGTCTCTGAGCCCCACAGAGGAGGGAGCAGGCAGAGGAACTCACCTTACCTTCTCATTCACTCAGCCTGCTTGGGCACACCCAGCTGCTGATCCGTTGTCACTCTGTTCTGTTGCCACAGTGAGGACTGCAAGGGGAAGGGGAAGTGGCAAAGTGTGGCTTTGGTAAGGGATGAAGGGAAGGGGTGGGGTTGGCTTTGACGAGGAGTGAGGGGAAGCTGATGGGGTGGGGGAAGGCAACTTTGGTAGGGTGGGGAAGGCAGCTTTGGTGATCAAAGCATGCAGGAGTGACACCCCCAAGTATTTTATATATTGGTAAGCATTCCGAAATGGCACCCCCACCTGCTACCTAAAGTGGTACAGTCCATTCAACCTTTCAGGACTCTGCTGTCTCATTCTCCTGCATATGTAGACTGGGTTCGAGTCACAAGTGGCCTCAGCTTATGCATGGTGTCTGTGCCAGACCTTTGTTGCCCGCTCACTGCAAGTCATGGAGTATTTCTGCTCTAGTGCCATGCATTATCAGTAATCACTGGGACTGGAAGGGAAATGGTCCATATGATGGAAAGCGTTGGGATTTGATGGAATATTGGATTGTGGAGTTGTATTGGCCCATCTTGGATAACCTTAAGATACATGGAAGGCAAATACGCCACAGGCATCCCTCTTCAATTGGTTCTGAGCTGCTGGGACTGAAGGCTGTTGCTGATGTAGATACGCTGATCCTCTGGGCAGGCTTCCATGTCAGCTCAATGTTGGAGGTCATGACCTTGCCCTGGGGCAGGAGGTTGTATTTCCCACTTTAAGCACTTAGGCTGCACTACTATGCATGTCTGCTTAAATCCCATTGAAGTCAATAGGATTTAAGCAGCCTAACTGTACAGGATTGTAGCCTTCGTTGCCAACACAGTGGCTGAGAAGGTCATGTTATAAGATTATTCTTTATAGCCTAAGGACAATACCTTTTCCCCTTCCAACCGAGGAAGCTATTTATGGTTTGCAATAAATGTCAGTTGATTAAAATAAATGGCAAAGATTCCAGTTTAATTTAGCATAGCTAACCATGTTCAAATTCATGCTCTGATATGATACTTTAAATGTTTTCTGAGGCATTTTTCAGGGTGCTTGCACTTTTTCATGTGTGAACCATGTCTTTTTGTTTTCATCCCCTTTGAATGAAAAGCATCTCAATGTAATTTGTAGCCTTAAGGGATTCAGATAATATTGAATGAAAGCTTTGCATGTGTACATGTAAAATATATCTGCAGTGCTTAGCAAGTTAAATAATACAGATGCTGGAAAGTTTGCACATGTTTGAAAGAATTTGTCCTATCAAAATTAAATATTTTTATCTTCTGACAATGGAAAATGAGTGCACTTGCATTTATGATAGGTATGCAATGGATAACAAAGCCCAGAGGGTCATACAGGACTAATTTATCTGGATTACCAATCAGATTTTATGTAATGCACACTGCAAATTAATTATAAACTAATCTAAGAGCTGCAAGTGTCTTAATATTTTTATTATACTTTTAATTCCAGTAGGTCAATGTATAAAATCAGAATAATTACATTGGAAAAACACCTACTGGGAAAATCTGTGTTCATTAAATATGAAGTGCAAATTAAATTTTGTTGAGATTACATTTTCCACTTATTTTCCAAGGGTTTAATCCTCAAACAGGTGACTCTAGTGCAGTTATGGAGCCGTCCCACTGATTGATGAACCCCATCCAAAAGTTTAGACCAGTGAATGCTCCCTCCCGCCCCATGGAAGTCCCAGTGAAATCATTGCCATTGGTTGAAGGAAGACACTGCAAATTCTCCTAGTTATTTCAAGGTTGTGCAGTCTGTCATCCCAATTTATGTGACTTTCCTTCAGCTGCAACAATGACATTATGTTGTATGTGCATTTGTGAGAAAATATTACTTCCATTTGATGTACGCGCTTATCAGAAATGGAGGCTACTCTGATTTGTGGCATCCACCATGCAAATAAAGAAGACATTTTTTTTTATTTGACCGTATCCCCACTTCGTCTTGAAAGTGTATGATGGGTTGCAGTAATCGATGTGTCAAAGTGCCTGCTGCTCTTATTCTGAAATTTCTAGAAATAAATTTATGAGCAAGTGCAGTTTAAATTACAAATTAATGAATTGCAAACCTCTGCAAATTCTTGGGTAACAAGCCCTATACTGGGCACGTACAATGCCAGAAATCTTTCCAGACTGCCTAATAACTACTGAGCTAGCTTTAATATCCTGTTACTTACATGCAAGGCCCTAAACAATTCTGGACCAGGTTACTCGAAAGACCATCTTTCTCTCCACTTTCCAGTAATGGCATTAAGATCAACAAATGGAACCAGTTTAGTTTTGCCACAGCATGGTGACTATAAACTTGTGACTTCCGGTTCCAGCAGGATGCGGAGCAGATGTGTGAAAGGAAAGCTCTCCCTGCTCTGCTTATAGAACTTACCAACTTTATAATTACAGCTGCAATATGAAAGGGAATCCTTGGTGGAGGTGCAAAATATGATAAATGGATACAACCATCTTATTGAGAAGGAGAGATGAAGAGCTGACCCCTGACTTTATCAAAGATTCTTCTAGCCTACTGAAAATGTAATTGAGCCTCCAGGTGTGAGGGCTTTCATTAGGAAGCTGACCTAATTTCTTCACTTTAGAGGAAGTTTACTCCATTGTTTGGGAGGCTGCGGAGTGAGATAAGAAAAGTTTTAACTCCCGAAGTCACAGCTTGCTGCTGTTATTAAAATACACTGTTCATATTTGTGCACCTGCCAGGACAAATTTAATTTATCCATTTCACTCAACCTTTCTCAGCTTGGTTTGGTGGATACTGGTAGCTTCCAGGGAAGGAAGCAGCTTGGAACAAAGTTGGGAATGGCAGCTGAAATTGTTTCGTTGAAACCTGAAAGTTCAGAAGGTATAGCCTGGAAGAAAGGACCTCCCTGACTGCATGGGCTACTGGAGAAGAGCATTCTGTTTCTGCAGGGGTTTTCCTTTTCAACCCGAACTAGGTAATCTCAAAAACTTTTGATTATCTTTAATAGCATTAAGGTAGGCTTACTCAATGGAAAGACCTGCTGCCTGGAAGAAGAGAGCTGCATTTTCATTGGGGCAGGTCTTGATTGCTGCAATCATATGGCTGGAACATTTTGTCACAATCTTTTGCAATGAACTGTTTTTGCTGCATAATGGCAGATTTATTTATGGCATTGTGAACTATTTTAGAAACTTGTTTTTAATGGTGTCTAAGTTCCTTATCTACCTGGCTTGTAAGAGTGTAGAAAAAAATATTCTGTTTAATGAATGCATCAGATTGACTAAGTGTATATTTTTTCTCATATATTTGGCAAATGTTTAGCTATCTGTTGAGCAATGGAGCACCCACATGCAGATGATAATGAGACAGTAATTGATTGACTATCAGCTTGTGGTAGCATGGAGGTGGGCTTGTTCACTGGTGGCACCTGACTTTACCTTTCTATTTAACTGTTTTAAATGTGCTTGCTTATTATACATTTTAATTATTATACATTTTAATTATGGATGTTTAAATATTTTAATGGCTTTGGTTTACTATGCATTTTAATTATGGGTAGCTATATTTTAATGATTCAGTTTTATACTTGCTATTTTGCAGCTGACTTTTATATGTTTGTGAACTGCCTTGCATTTTTCTTGAAATGAAATGTGGCATAGAAATTATTTTAGTAATCATCACCATCAACCCAAAAAAGATACCTGAAAAGGGTGTCATTCCAGCTGACATAGGAAAAACTAACCAGCCATTCAAGTTCCATGAACTTCTGATTTGTTCATGGAGAGAAAGAGCAGTTGTACAAAATCATCAGGCATGACACCTGCTTTACTGCACATTGTTATACATTCCTGACCATTGGTCATGCTGGCTGGGGCTGATGGGAAGGAATATAAAAACTTTTGGAAGGCCAAGGACTCCCCATCCTTGGGGCAAGCACAGGCACTAGAAAATATCATGGATTCTTCCTCTGCAGCATATTCCAGGGAAAGCAATTCTTAAGCGAGGTTTTGGAAATATTCTAACTTACTGTGACAAAGAAATGCTTGAGAAGGTACATCAAGAATGAATGTTATGTGCTTTCTGTGTCCAATGCATGGTGTTATGGTCCAGTTCAAGGGCGATCGAAGTCCTGGCAGGGGATGTCAGGACTGGGGGCAAGATGGCAGGGTGGGAGCAGGAACAGGGGTCCAGAAGCCAGGAGTCAGGAAGCTAAGAGTCCGAGGGTCAGAGAGCTGGGAGTCAAGAAGCTGAGGTTCAAGGATCAAGAAGCAAGAAACCAAACGCAGCAAGGCAGGAAGCGTGTTGCTGTGGCAAAGAGCTGAAGGGAAATGCTGACCTTATATCCCTTCCCAGCTCTTGCCACCAGATGCTGTGAGTTGCCAATCGGCCTCACCTGTGTGGCCGCGCCTTGCCTCTTCAGAACAAACTTAGGAAGGCCCCAGTCCTGCAAAGTCCTATTGGTCACAGGGCCTGGCTCCTGCACGCACACCTGACACATGGAAACTACAGAAAGCAAAGTAAACCATCTCCCCCCACATTGTATTCTATACACAGGCAGGAACCTGTGAGGCAAGATAAAAATTTTGTGGAACAGACTCAGTATCGGGGATCCAAAGATAGCAGTGGCCGGTCAGTTGCAGGCAAGAGTAATAGTGACAATGGTAAGAAAAGAGGGAACCTCCTGTGTTATTTATTGCAGGACAAGAACCAGTGGCTGAAAATTGCAGGAAGACAGATGGCTGTTAAAGATCAGAAGAAACTTCCCAATGGTAAGAGCTGTTTGGCAGTGGAAGAGACTGCCTCAAGAGGTGGCGGGGATCCCTTTTTGCCACAGGTTTTTAGGCATAGAGTAGATGGCTATCTGGCAGGGATTCTGTAATTGCATCATATACCACAGATCCTGCATTAAGCAGAGGGTTGGATCAGATCCCTTTCAACTATATGATTCTTTGGGGGAGGTAAGCCAGAAAACAAGAAGTTCAATTACAAATGTAATTCTAGTCTCCTCTCAACAATCCTCAGCTGGAAGAGAGTGACTGGCTCACAGTCATCCAGTAAAGAAGAAGAAGAAGAAGAAGAAGAAGAAGAAGAAGAAGAAGAAGAAGAAGAAGAAGAAGAAGAAGTCTCAAAGCGGCTAACATTCTCCTTTCCCTTCCTCCCCCACAACAAACACTCTGTGAGGTGAGTGAGGCTGAGAGACGTCAGAGAAGTGTGACTAGCCCAAGGTCACCCAGCAGCTGCATGTGGAGGAGTGGGGACACGAACCTGGTTCACCAGATTACGAGTCTACCGCTCTTAACCACTACACCACACTGGTGATCACTCAATAAGCTTCGATGCCACCACTACTGTTGTGCTGCCTTCTCCATCCCATGGTCACTCTCCTTTCAGACCTCAATTCTTACTAAACATAGGCAGGAAGGGCTCCCTTTGCCTGCCTCCCTCCCACCTTTGCTTACCTGGCCATTCACCAATGTGGGGGGGGGGGAAGGCTGGTAGCGCATTGAATTTTGCAGTGCACACAGCCACCCTGTAAGAGGTTTGAAGGTAGGGACAACTGGCAGCCCTATCTGAGAAAACTGACAGATAGCACTTCCAGTGTCAATGAGCACAGATACTGCTGCAAGTGTTTTCTGTACATCACATGGTCTGTTTGTTTATTTCATTGATAAAACATTTGCATGCCCAGGCGGAGACCCCCCAACCCCCCAAGAGATCACCCAGAAGTAATGAGTAACTCATGACAACATGTTATGGGATTGAAATGGCCACAACTTGATTAGAACTTTCAAGTGTAGGAAGACCTCGGCTTAGGCATTGGGCATGTATCCCTCCCAGCCCCCCAGCTGGGGGACTGAGGCACATCAGGGTTTATCAGATTCGGGGAGGGGACACTGCAAGACGTTTGCTTACGCAGCCAGCCAGCCTTCTTTTCCTTGCAACAGTTGTAAGTTCACTGACAACCTTTCAGCATATGGCCAATGACTCCCCCAAACAAACCCCTTTAATGGGGGACCCTGGAATCACCGCTGTGGGGTGGGGTGGGGGAGACACCGCTTCACCCCCCCCTTTTAGGAAAGACAGACTAAAGGATTCCTCCCAAGGCCTAAAAACCGCCAAAGTTGTGACAATTGCTACGGGGAAGGCAAAACCTGCAGTTCAGGGAAAATCCTTCCCGACTCTTTAACAGCAACAATCATAAGACCATAGCAATGCCCGCTGAACTGGAAGTAAAAAGGTTAACCTGCAATCAAAACATTAAACAGAGGTAGGATTAGGTGGGCGAAGTTCCGGAGCTGACTGCGCGCTCCTAGGTTGGCTCCGCCCTTATTTATACCACTAGAGCAGACCAGAGTGGAGCCTGTTCAGCTGGTCTGCTCAGCTGGTCCCGCCTCTGCAATTGTCACAGATTGGCTCATTTGAACTGGGGTTTGGCCGGAACCCCCAATGGCTGCGACGGGAAGGAGGGCCAGCAAAACCATCCAGTGAGTCTCCAGTGGATCAGGGATGCTGGATGCGGTCCCTCAAAGGGTGCCCACCGTCAGATGGATGAGCGATCATTCCCATAAAACATTCTGAAATGATTTAAGAATAAAAGAAACAGTAATAGAAATGTATGGTTATTTGTACACTGTTTGGAGAGTTTTTTGATCAGGCCGTTTAGAAATCTTCTAAATAAATAAAGATAATTGCAACCCAGTGCAGATAAGAGTTGGGATGAAAATATCCATTTAACAGTCATTTTAGAAGAGGAAGGTTTTCAATAGTTACCAGTAAAGATGGCACTGGTCTGATATATCTCAAAAATAGTTCACACTAATGTCTCTCCATAAAGTCATATACCTACCTAAGAGCATGCTATGTATCAGGAAGAAGATAACTGAACATTATAAATGTAAATCTGAACCATTCATTGGTACAATGATGCAGTGCTGTTTCACTGGGGAGCATGCCGTCATATATGTAGTCAGCCCACAAGTTTTAAGCTTTGATTTGGATGACAACAGCCTGAAATTCTGTTTGTGTACTATTATCATTTTGTTTGTGTAAGATCTTGGGATCAGCTGTGTGTGCTTTCAGGAGAGATTCCTATTTCCCTAAGTCATTCATAGCCCTCACACAATAAAAGAAAGGGAAGAAATAACATGAATCAATTAAAACAGTAAATATTGAAATGAGTAGCTATTAGAAGATGATTTCCCAGGGTGAAATGCTTTAAAAGCTTGGCTTTTTGGCAAACCCATGGTAAATTAATTCTTCATACACAGGCTATAATTGACAAGTTGAGCCTGTGGTATTTCACAACTGGCTTTATGTCTTGAGCATCTCTTGAGCATCTAGCATTATGTTTTGGGCCACTTTATTGTCATTAAAGACAATAAGATAATCAATGATGAACTTGCCTTTAATTTTCACCTTCTCTGGTGCAGCCGATGCCTCCAGCGAATCATTTCCCACAGATATGTACACTCTATAGGTGCTTGTGATTATCACATATGCATGCAAGTAATCTAAACCTGCTCTCTTTTTTATGAGATACCATTTTGCACCAGCCTCTAATCTTATGTACCACTCTCTCCTCTTTTTAGAACCAAGCTGGCAATTCTCATCTTGAATAGCTTTAAAATTGCTCATAGCAATCAATGACAACTGAGGCATCACTAAAGAATTTCTTTTATCTCCCAAGCTCCAATTTAGATCAGTCATTAAGCTTGAGTAAGCTTGAGCTGTCAGAACATTTTGCCTCGTCGCATGCTCCAAGCACAAAAAGTCAACTTCAAAATCAAATTTGTTTTCTTTCGTACTACACTTTGTAATGGTTTAGTATGAACAATAAACTTAACTGAAATAGTACTGTCAATCTATAGTAAGTCAGGGAGCAGCTGGGCTTTTTATCTTAGATATGGCTGGGGTTATCTCAAACCTGATGCACCACATCATTCATTTTAGATTGTGTATGTGTGTGTTTGTATCAGGTGTGGGGAGCCTTTGTCCTTCCAGACATTATTGGACTCCAACTTCCATCAACCCTTGCAAGCATAGCCAATGGCCAGGAATGACAGGAGTTGAAGTTCAGCAATGTCTGGAGCACTAAAGGTTCCTCACACACACACGCACACACACACACACACACACACACACACACACTACATCATTCTATCTTGTTAGTAATGTATATGCTGATACATTTCAATATGATGGCCTTTTCGCTGCTCAACTCCGTTTAAAGTGAACCAGTTAAAAACCCATGAAACAAAAGAGGACTAGTGAAATATTAATTGGAACATCTGTCTTTTTCATCCCCACACAGATTATGGAACTTGCTCTAAATCAAGAACTGTGAGATACCAACATTTGACCCTCACTTGTATTGAACTGGAGTGCTTGGGCTTAAATTGTTTTCTTCTCACTGAAGTCAGCAAAAGGAAAGGAGATTATATTCAAGGATTTGGTTTAACTCATTCCTTTCCTTATTTCTGAAGAACTGTGGGAAACAATATTTACGGGCAGCTGAGGATATAAATTAGGGTTTCAGTTTAACCAAAGAATCCCAGGACTCCAGTCAGTACAAGTCACCCTTTAGTGGATTGGTGTCCTATGTTCAGATCCCTATCTCTTCTTTGTAGGCAGCTGAGTGTATTTCGTGAGTAAAATGCCACAACAACGAAAAGCAACCCAACAACCAATGCACACATACACACACTTAAACAATTTCTAGTAGCCAAAGAAGAGGACATGATCTAACATGCTTACTCAGAATCCTATTCAGTCATGGTTATATAAGATACTATATCAACAAAGCTGAGAAATCTGAGCACTTGAGTTGACTAGATAATCTTACATAAGCATGCTAGAAAGTAAGTGGTGGGTTCCTAACTGTGACCTCCTCAGAAATTAGCCTATATGACCCAAATATTCGCAGCTGAATTCAATATAGATTGCTCCCAAATGAAGCCCATTCAAGTGAATGAGTACCACACTGTAGTCAGACTATCGAGTGTAACATTGTGAACACAGTCCTCAAATGAAACAACGTTAATACGAGCTCTCTCTCTCTCTCTTAATAGGTCAGACTTGGATGCCTGCTTTCAGAAATGAAATCAGAATAAGCACAGAATTAGGATTTGGAATGCAAAAGCTGTTCCCTGTTGTTCTGGGAGGCTGTTCCAATCCCCAGACCCCAGCTTTCTGGCTGTTGATAATCCATAGTTAGGAAGCTATGGCTCTAGGATGTCCTTGGAGTTTGGTTTCCAGCAGGAAATTATAACTTTACTAATTCCATCAAATCATTTAGTATGTTCGTTTCCATTTCTTCTCAACCGACGAGGAATTATTTTCATGTTTTCCGCATATTTTACCTGTTTGCCCTTGTTTTGCTGCACACCGGGTCTCTCCCAATGTCTCAAAGAGCATAGTCCCAAACTGGCCATATCTCTTCCAGGCACCTTGAGTCCCTTCCACTATAGAGAAGATACAGGGCAGAAGCAGGGAACCCTTTTCAGCCTGAAGGAAACCTTCCAGAGGTGCATGACAGTGAAGGGTGAGTGGGTAGAGACAAAATATATGTGGGGCAATGGATGCAATTCCTACCTTTATTTGGTTGTCTACAGCCATGCAAAAAGCAGAGGTGCTCTCATTTAGGTGATCGAGAGGTGTTAGCACATTTCTAGGGCATATTCCAGCCAGGCAAGAGAACTTGAAAAGGGTGTGAAGCAGGGCAAGTGTAGCGTGTGGGGGAAAGGGGTCTTGAGGGCCACCCAGAAGGGCTTGGTGGGCCGCATTTGGCCCATAGCCCTGAGGTTCCCCATCTCTGCAATAGGAAATTTACCTGCAAGTGCTGCTTGTGAAGTCCAGATTGAGAAGTCCCATTGCTACAATGTGGAATTCTCACCAACACATGAAGGAGGTGATGCTATTGAAATAAGCAGGTCACCTTTTATATAATATTAGCCTTTGATATTATTTTGACAGAATGTTTTGCCAGCAAATAGAATTTGATATTAAAAATTAGGCTCCAATTCTCCTTTCAGCTTCTGCATGAAAATCTCATTATGCATGTGTATTAGGCAGACTATATATGTCTTATCTGTGAAATGCATTACATGAGATTTAAGAACAGGAGATCAGAATTAAATTCTTACCACCTTAAGTTGGGTAGTACTGTGCACTATTATACACTGTAATTCTGTAATGCAAAAAACTAAAATATTTAGGAAAAAATAAGGTGACAGAAGGATATTAAGATTCAATTAATTTTTATTTAAATCAATTCACACATAGTTATCCTCATGCTATTCATCAGCTCCAAAAGTACATGTGATTTAGACTCATGTCTAAAAAAAAGGATTACTCATAGTTATTTTCAGATACTAAAAAAGAAATGCTCCACATTACAGTTAATCTTAGTGACTAATACTCTCCAACAATATTCAGCAGGAGATTAAGAACACATTTGGAAAGTTAAACTTAGGGAAAAACTTTAAAACAATTCAGCAAGCTGTTAAAGCTTCATGTAAATAAGACAGCCAATTTAGCGGTGACAAAAGTGAGAAGTAAATTTGATTGAGCTATTCCATTTCCAAGTTATAGAGGCATGGATTAAATTAATGCAAACATTTTATTCACCCAACCCCACTTGCATAGACATAGGAAGATCATCCTTTTTGGCTATAACTTTCTTCAGGTAGCACAGCACAGAATACTTACAGTCTCCCACCCTGCTTCCCTCCATCTGGAATTGGAGAACTAAACAAGATTCAGCCCAGGCACTGGGGTAATTTTAGCTTCTTCTTTTATTTCAGTTGAGTTTTCTTCTTTTCCATCCCATGGTCTTACGATATCCACGGAAACTCTGCCAACTTTCTTGAATATTCTTCCTTTTCTTAACTGTTATCATAAGTGGGGTATGCATCTAACAGTGTACATGAAGGCACATTCAAATTAAGATGTAGGCCACTTGCTTTCAATGGAATGTGCACATGAATGTTCTGCTGGGATAGCTTAGTTGATAGAGCATGAGCCTCTTCATCTCAGGGTCATGAGTTTAAGCCCCATGTTGAACAAAAGATTCCTGCATTGCAGGGGGTTGGACTAGATGACCTTAGAGGTTCCTTCCAACTTTACAATTCTATGATTCTACAAAGACTAGAATGTTCACCCTGATTCTTAACTGTCCTTCTACTACCTTGTGAAAAGTTTGCATATCCAGCCAATTCTTTCTCCCCAAATATCAGACAAAAAGTGGCTTCTCTTAAGTCTCTCAGCTTCATTCATCTCACAGAGTGTTTATTGTGGGGGACAAAGGGAAAGAAGGAGACTGTTAGCTGCTTTGAGACTCCTTAAAGGGAGTGAAAGGCAGAATATCAAGTCCAAACACCTCCTCCTCCTCCACCACCTCCTCCTCCTCCTCCTCTTCTTCTTCTTCTTCTTCTTCTTCTTCTTCTTCTTCTGGGGTTTGTAGCTAGCCATGATAGCTAAAGGCCACTTAGGGCTTCAGCTCCATACTTGGTCAGTGATTTTCTAGCTTGCAGACCCGCTAAAAGTAAGACTTCAATGATTTTGGGTCTAGATCCTGACTGGGGGTTCTCTCAGGATTTCAGCTGGTGCATGAGCAATCTGACAAACTAATAGGGCAGAGGCTGGGCCCTTTGAGGTTGCCACCAATATGGCATCTAAAAAACTAAAGTGGAAGTCCCAAGGAAGAAGAAATTGCCACTTTTAGTCAGAGTTTCTAACACAATTCATCTACAACAACAGTAGGACCTCTCAAAGGAGTAGATGGCAGCTCTAAAAACCCGTTGAAGCTAAGCTGGCCTCACTACACACCAAACGGCAGGAAGTGGAGGTGATAGCCTCTGGGGCTATGGATTTCGGTCTGCAACATGCAGATTTAGTCTACATGTTGAAAAGGTGAATATTGATCTCTAGCTAAAGCTTATGGAGCTCAAGGACAGAGAGAATAGACAGAATCTTTGCCTATGAGGGCTCCTGAACGACTTGGAAGGACCAGTCATCATGCATCATTTTCTTATCTCATGGTGGACTGGGCTCTTACTTCCTGGGAGTTGACTCTATCTAAAACCTGTCAGTCATGCCAAGCCTATCACCTCACTATGGAAGATTTTTTTTTACAGAGGGTCCAGGCCTTGAAAGATATTACCTGCTCTGAATCGATGATTTTAGTGCTACAAGATCTCAGTGGTAATACCTTTCAGTGGCAGGGCTTTCTATGACCAGTGACTAAGAGACACCAGGAGCCATTTTGCTTGATGGTTACAATAAATGGGATACTCCACACTGCAATGACCCATCAAAAATCCACGTATCCTGATCTCCATGTCTTAAGGTTCTGTGGAGTGACGAAAGATTGGAGGAAGAATGCAAGGAATTTTAAGTTCATGCTCCAGAGGCTTAGGTAACTTCTGAAGACACTGGGCCATAGCTGAAGGCCCCAAAAGTAGTTCAGCATGAACAACTTGTGAGAGTGTTATGCAGCTGGAGATGTGGTCACTTAATTAAAATCAGTATATTCTTGATCCCCTTGTACCACCATCCCAATTAACTTCCTCCACTCTCTTACATCTTGCATCCTCTCCCCAGTGACACAAACCTTTCTATTCCCTTTACGTTGTGGGAGTCAGTCCAACAAATTGGTTTAATAAGGAAAGAAAAACTGGGGCTGTAAGGTATGCCTTCTATTTCATCAATAGTTTTTCCTGGCTACAGTCAATCACTAAGGTACATTATCAATATTCTAATAGAGCTAAGGGAGAAACCTGAAAATTGTCTAGGAATTTGGGAGAATAGTTGATTTGACTGTACATTTTGCTTCAGCATTGTTCTGTGGAAACTCGCGTGGAGGTAACATGCTGGACTCTATAGGAATCTGTAATATTCTAAAAGGGGTATGAAAAAATTGGGAACCAATATCTGAGACTATTTGCTCAGGAATTCCAATGTGCACAGATATGTGATTCTTTTCACATCTGCTCAAGATGTGGTGCTGGGCAGTTTGAGTACAACAATACATTTGGGTAAACAGTAAACAATTTCAATACAGAATATGTGTTCCCAAGGTGAAAAAGGTCATTCCTGACTTTCTGCCAAGATTAACCTGGGGGGGAGAGATTTCACAAGTTGCTAAGATTTTTATTTTTAAAAAAATAGTTCTCATGCTGGCACAGGTACCATCCATGATAATGTAACAAATTAATGCATATTTAATATTACAGAACTTGTCCTTTAAAACAGAAATATTATTATTAATTCCACCTTACTAACAGTCAGAATTGAAGCTATATCTCACACAATAAAATTCTCTTCTGATAAATGTTGGTTGACTTAGCATTGAATGAAACATTGCTTTCAGCGAGGCTACTCTGGTTATGATTAATGTTGGCTATCACCCTTCAAATAATATTAAAATTATACCCAAACTTTAGGTGGCAACATTGTGCAGGCCATTTGACTGAAATTTGAGAGGAAAGAAAAGTATTTTCCAAAAAAATTATAAGCTGAAAATTCCGTCCCAATAAATTTAATGCCAGCCCTATTTTACTGCTCATTTGCAATATATATATGTTATTTAACCTCTTCCCTTTCTTTCCTCTATTCTTTTCCTTGGATCTTTGTTACCATCACATCTCTTTCCCTCAGTTTCTTGTATCTTAGTTCACTTTCTTCCCTTTCCCTTTAGAGAAGAATACATTATTTATTCCTTCACAAGTGTTATTGCAATATCTTTCACACATCATTTGTGTGTGTGATTTAAAACAGCAAAATCATCCGAAATATCAATGTGTTAATATGCTACATGATAGCTCTGAAACGAGAAATAGGTAAAGTAAGATGGTAACTGTCTATATGTCAGGACAGATAATGGTTCTTGTTCCAGAAATTATATCTAGGTCACTATAGTGGTTTTGCACAAGCTATAATCATCATTAACTTGACAGGCTGTTTCAGCTATTACAATCTAATTCAGGAAATCACCTTTTTATTCACTTCCCTAAATCCTAAAAGACTTTACAGAAACTATGCTGGGAGAATGGAATAGTTCTGAGTTCCAGTGTAGGATTTGCAGCTTGTGAAATTTCAAATCAACTTCATCATACCCTGTATCTTAGGGGTAACAGAGGCAATTTCATGTAAATTTCCTCTGAATTTTACCCCCACAAAGACAAAAGCAATCTTGGAAGGCTGCAACTTTAAACAAAGGAATAAGCGATTGGAGGTTGTGGGAGGGGTGATTAACTTTCCCCCTTCTGGCTGTTTTCTTCTTAAGATTTCCCTTCCAAAATACTTTTCTGCCTGCAGAGGAAAAGACACAGCTACCCTTATCTTTCTGCCTCAGGAGAAAAAGCAGGTGGTGATGGTGTGTGTGTGTGTGTTTGTGTGTGTGTGTGTGTGTGAGAGAGAGAGAGAGAGAGAGAGAGAGAGAGAGGGGGGGGGGAGAGAGAGAGAATAATTGAGTGTGGCCCACAAATGTGGCCATGTTTTGCGAATCTGTCCTTCGCTTAACGAGGAGGATGAAGAAGCTGTACCACATAAACATGGATAGACAAGATGGAGTTATTTGCCTTTAGACTTTATTTTGCAAGTATTCTCAATGACTCAGTGTTAAACAATGACAACATGGACAGATTAAGTTACTACTAGTTTATGGAAACTATTCAACTTCATATAACAGCAGTGTTTGCAAAGAGAAGATACAAGAGTTAGGCGACTCAAAACATGCAAGCTTTCTGGAAGATACACATGGTGGACATGAGGTTAATTACTTATTTGCACTTAGGATTTACAGTGGGTGGGTTTTACCAATAAGGAATAATGCCTGTTCAACAGTGGTATGTTCTTCTTGGTAGGCAAACACCGTTGTTCATAAGCACTGGGGGTTTTCTTTTTACAATTACATTGGTCAGGACAATGATATACAGTGGTACCTTGGGTTACATACGCTTCAGGTTACATATGCTTCAGGTTACAGACTTCACTAACCCAGAAATATTACCTCGGGTTAAGAACTTTACTTCAGTCCATCTTGTCCAGAATTTGCAAAGATTGAAACAAAAATAACATTTTTGGCAATACATTCATTTTTATAGCTGCAATTCGACCCAACAAGGAAAGCTTCAAATTAGACCAAATTTCTAAGTCTTTTTTAACTTCTGACCAACATTTCTCATAGTTCTCTTTAAATAAGTTCAAATTTTTCGCAGTCATATTAATCCCTAGGTATTTCACTTTCTTAACCACAGTTAAACCTGTTTCATTCTGAAACCTATCCTTTTCCATTGGAGTTAAATTCTTCTCTAGTACTTTAGTTTTTACCTTATTTAATCTAAATCCAGCCACATGACCAAAATCTTTAATCAATTCCAAAGCTCTTTTCATACTAGATTCCGGCTCCTGTAGAGTTAGAACCAGATCATCTGCAAAAGCTTTCAATTTATATTGTTTGGCTCCGACCTGTATTCCTTTAATAGACCGGTCCCCTCTAATCATGTTCAGCAGCACCTCCAGGACCGAGATAAATAATAATGGAGAGATAGGGCAACCCTGACGTGTTCCTTTTTCTATCATAAAATCTTCAGTCACCACACTGTTTACAATCAATTTTGCTTTTTGTTCTGAATATATTGCTCCTATACCATTTTCGAACCCCTGTCCCACTCCCATCCCTTTCAGATTTTTCTTCATAAAACTCCAGGAAATGTTATCAAAGGCTTTCTCCGCATCAATGAAAACTAAAACAGCTTTCGTATTAATATTCCTTTGCAACAACTCCAAAATGTCAATTATATTCCTTGTATTATCAGATAAATGTCTACCTGGGAGAAAGCCTGCCTGGTCCTTATGTATTACTTCCACTAATACTTTTTTAAGTCTGCTAGCTAGAATGTCCGTGAAGATTTTATAATCCACATTCAAGAGGGAGATGGGACGGTAGTTCTTTAGTTGTGTCTTTTCAGCTTCTGTCTTGGGTATCAATGTGATGTATGCTTCTTTCCACGATTCAGGCGCCCTTTTCCCTTCCAAAATCTCATTGCACACCTCCTTTAATGGTTGAATTAAAAAGTCTTTCAAAGTTCTATAATATTTGGAGGTTAGTCCATCCGGTCCTGGAGATTTGCCCAGTTGCATATTCTGAATGGCACCTTCAATTTCTTGTTCTGTAATTTGCTGATTCAGTAGTAATTTGTTTTCTGGAGATATTTTTTGTAATCCATTGGTTCTTAAAAATTGGTCTATCTCAGTTTCTTTCTGCGGCCCTTGCATATAAAGTTGTTTGAAGTATCTCTGAAAGCACCTTCTGATCTCCTCCGGGTTCTGTATGTTTTTTCCATCGATCTCAAGGTTTGTAACCGTATTTAACTTCTGTCTTTTTTTCAATTGCCACGCCAGATTTGTCTGGCAGGGCAAGAAACCTAGAATAAAGTTTAAAATTTTAACTGATGTAAAAGAAAGAGGTGGATTTGCCCTGCCAGACCTTAAATTGTATTATGAATCAGCAGCATTCTGCTGGTTAAAAGACTGGCTGCTTCTTGAGAACACAGACATTTTGGATTTAGAAGGTTTCAACAATGTTTTTGGGTGGCATGCATATCTGTGGTACGACAAGGTTAAAGCTCATAAGGCATTTAAAAACCATATTGTCAGGAAATCTTTGTTTAATGTCTGGATAAGATATAAAGATTTGTTGGAAAGCAAAACCCCAAGGTGGTTGTCACCTATGGAAGCTAAGGCTCAGAAAAAGTTCAATATGGAGGCCAAATGGCCAAAATACTGGGAAATTTTGGAACAAGAAGGTGACAGATTGAAACTGCAGAGTTTTGAAAAATTAAAAGATAAAGTGCGAGATTGGCTTCACTATTATCAAATAAGAGAGGCCTATAATTTGGACAGGAAAATTGGCTTCCAGGTGGAGAAATCAAAATTGGAAACAGAACTGTTAGAACCAAAAACCAAGATTTTGTCAAAGATGTATAACTTGCTGTTGAAATGGAATACGCAGGATGAAACGGTTAAATCAGCAATGATTAAATGGGTGCAGGATCTAGGTCATAACATTATGTTTGCTGACTGGGAGCAGTTGTGGACCACCGGTATGAAGTTTACGGCATGTATTGCCTTAAAGGAGAATATTATGAAAATGATTTACAGGTGGTACATGACCCCAGTCAAGCTTGCAAAAATTTATCACCTGCCTGACAACAAGTGTTGGAAATGTAAAGAAGCTGAGGGAACATTCTTTCACCTTTGGTGGACGTGCCCAAGGGTTAAGGCTTACTGGGAAACAATATATAATGAACTGAAGAAGGTATTTAAATTTACCTTTCCTAAGAAACCAGAGGCCTTCCTTTTGGGCATAGTTGGCCAGTGGGTGCCAAAGAAAGATAGAACATTTTTTATGTATGCAACAACAGCAGCAAGAATACTCCTCGCTAAGTATTGGAAGATACAAGATTTACCCACCGTGGAGGAATGGCAGACGCAGGTGATCGATTACATGGAGATGGCTGAAATGACTGGCAGAATCCGTGACCAGGGAGAAGAATGGATTGAACAGGACTGGAAAAAGTTTAAGGACTATTTACAAAAACACTGTAAAATGTTTGAGTGTTAATATGATGTGGGAAGGGAAGGTAACAGGGTTTGTGGGATCTGGTTAAATGCGAATGAAAAGAAGAATGTTATAAAGGAGAAGGGGTTATGAACAGAATAATATTATGTCATAGTATATAAGATGAGGAACTGGGTTAAAATAATGGAAAATTGGGACATAATAATTAGAAGAATATAAATTTAAGCATGGTTTAAATAAGGGTTTGAATTTGCTGAAATTGATTGGAATAAAGAGGAACACAAAAAAGGGGGATGTGAGGAGGTCAAGACAGAGGGGTATGGAATTTTGTAAATGTAAGAAAGCGGATATTTCTTTTTTCTTTTTTTTCTGTTTTTCTATTTTTGGTTATATACTTTTGTTTTTCTGTCTATCATGTGAGCCTTATTTATGGTAATGTTATATCTGAAATGATGAATTTTTTGATTTGTAAAACTTTAATAAACATTTATATATATATAAAAAAGAACTTTACTTCAGGATTAGAACAGAAATCGTGCAGCAGCGGTGCAGCGGCAGCGGGAGGCCCCATTAGCTAAAGTGGTCTTCAGGTTAAGAACAGTTTCAGGTTAAGAACAGACCTCCAGAACGAATTAAGTACTTAACTCAAGGTACCAGTGTATTAGATAACTCCATTTATGGCCTATTAAATAATTAAGTCTGCATTTTGTGTAGTTAATTTTAAGAGTGAAAATAAACAAATTATTTTTAATTTCGCAATTCTGTGTGGTGATGCAGTAGTTATAATATTTGTTGTTGTTGACATTACAAAATTTGACTAGTGAAGCAATGTTTGTAACACCCAGTCTGATGCGTGCCACTACATTGCTAGTATGACACATATCTTTTCTCCAGTAAGTATACACACATGTGAATATTCATGGGTTAGAAGTTGTTCCTTCTGCACTTCTTCAGGTCCCACTTCTTTATATTTTCAATTCCTGACATGCAGGAATAAAAAAATAAAAGTGCATTGGCTGCAGACAGAGGCCTAGTATTTATATTTTTCTCCAAGTAGTATTTCTTGTGCGCATTTGCCTTTGTCACAGACTTTGCCAATGCCTGAGGGAACAATTTATGGAGCTAAAAATAACATTTCAATTCCTGGACGATGGAAATGCCAATGAAGGGGGAGAAGAAGAAGAAAAAAGCAATTTTATCTCTGGCTTTTTAATACTTCTAAGGCGCTATTTCTGAAGCCAAGCACAAAACACAGATGGAGTTGTGTTAACATGGACTCATTACTGATTGCTGGCTCTTTTTGGGCTGCGGCATTTGGTTTCCTGCAGAGGCCAAAATGTGCTATCATTGTGAACACAGATCTGACTCTATGACTTATGCAGCACATTCGTTCAGTCTGAAGGCCAGTACAATGCTTGATATATAGATGTACTTACCTTTTTATTACTCCCATAAGAGTCGTGTTTCTGTACAGTGTTAAGCACAGTTCCGAGAGAGAGAAAGAGAGAGAGAGAAATTGCAGCAATGCAATTGGCGTACCACCCCGAAGACATTTCCTCAGAAATATTCATATCTCCCTGGAAGTTTAAGTCCTAGACTATCATTTTCTAGTTCTTGCTGTGTTGCCATCTGTCTGAGCTAGCACTTTTAGTTTTCAGACTTGCCTTGCCTCCTCTGTACCTGTCTGACACTCACCACTTGGGCAAAGAACAGAAATCAATGGAAAGGGAGAGAATAGCTTTGCAGTAGCTCTGTACAGTCTTTGATTGCTGCCAGCTCCTTCATCTCATCTTCAGTACTGTGGCTGACGGGTGAAATGAGGGTCACTTGGCAGGTGAACCAAATATGCACCTGTTTGGCACAAGGATAAGTTGTCCAGTCCACTTTCTTTCCCTGCCTATCTTTGTGGCGGTTATGAAAAGTAAAAGAACCCCCAATTACTCACATTCTTATCCAGTAGTGGGAGAAATTAAATGGAATTGCAGTCCAAGAGGAAGACAGAGCAGCATCTGTAAAGCAAATGCACAAATTGGAAGATAAGCATTTGAAATAATCTAATTTCCTTTGGATTGTAGAATTTTGTTTAATTTGATTGTAGACTTGTACGACGGCGCCCTAAACTGATTTCAGTATAGTTGGCAGCGGTTGGCGGACATTTCCTTGGTGTATGTTGTCATAATTTTCTAGTATGCCAATAATTTATAAAGGAGATGTAAATGTTTACAAAGGGCGGGGGAGGGGGAGAAATCTTTCCCTGCATACTGAGAGGAAATGCTTCAAGCAGGATGATTCTTACTGCAGGTTTCTGAGAATACTGCCTAAGAAAACATTTGAAAACTAAGTATAGCTTGCTACCTGAGCTAATTTTGAAACAACCAGGTTTCTCTTCTATATTTTTAGGTTTTGGGCTAAGACCTCACAAATCCCAGCTGTTTTTGTGGGGAGCTGACGCTAGTTATCATGCCTGGTTTTCAATAAACACAAATCATGTCTATGTGGGAGGCCCCTTCCCATACTTTCAGTTAATCCCTCCAAGCCATGTATAATGTGGGCTGAAACAACCCATCCGCAGCCAAGGATTCACTAGGCTTGCTGCCAAGATAGACCAGTTATGCGGACGAGATGTGTGTCTTATAGGTCATAGGGTAATCTCATGAACAACTTTAAAGTTATTCTACATGGGGAGAATCTGTGGCCCTCTGGGTGTTGTTGTACTCCTATGAGCCCCAAACAGCATGGCCAATGGTCAACTGAGTGAAGAGTGGTTTGCAGCACTGAAGCTAAGGGCAGGGCATAGTTAAGGGCAGGGGGATAAGGAACAATAAAAGGAAATGTGGTATTGTGCCCATTTAATTATGGTATAACTTCCCCTAGAAAGTAGAAACACTGTATATTGGGATTTTGTTTTAAATTATATTTGTGTATATTTGGCTATTGCATTTCTCTGTGCTTCTGCATAGCCACAAAAATAAAGCAATTAGTGAAATAAAGTTCTGCTATGGTCACAATCCTAGGTTGCTGTGTTCATTTTAGCACAGAGAACTGATTATGTGTGATCTATATGTTACCAATTAACACATTAACACTTTTGTGGATATCATCAGCATTCCTTCTAATGCCAATTAAAGGAATTAAAGGCTTCCAGTGCTTATGCAGGCAAAACTACACAGCGCGCGCGCGCACACACACACACACACACACACACACACACAGTATCAATAGACAATAGTAACCCTGGAGTTTGCAGATGCTTTTCCCTGGAAAAGACCCTGATGTTGGGAAAGATTGAGGGCACAAGGAGAAGGGGATGACAGAGGACGAGATGGCTGGACAGTGTTCTCGAAGCTACGAACATGAGTTTGACCAAACTGCAGGAGGCAGTGGAAGACAGAAGTGCCTGGCGTGCTCTGGTCCATGGGGTCATGAAGAGTCTGACATGACTAAACAACTAAACAACAACAACTTTTTTTATAATAAAAAACCCCACCAAGGAGGGTACCGCAAAAACAACCCCATAATAATTTAATGTCATGAAATGGTTAAAGAGTAAGAGGAGAGGGGGGGGACCCCTGACCATCTGGTAGGAGGAACAAAATGGAGAGGCTAGAAATGGAAGAGCTAAAACAAGATATAAACAGAATGAAATGTCATAGTGTCCCAATAGGTTAGGGTTTCCTGGTTCACACTAAGAGACTGTTTTTAAATGCCCCCAAGGGCAGAATGGAGAGTTGCCCATAAAAAAAAATGGATAAATGAAAGCTTTGAGGGGTGGTGGGACTGGGCACAAGTATATCCACACTCCACACGCCTCCTCTCATAAAATAAAAAAAAATCCAAACTGGGGAACCAGCCACATACACAGGCCAATGAGGACTGAGCCTGGAGTACAGACTGGTTGTTGAGAAATGAGAAATGAGGGACTGGAACCCTGAACAAAAGTGCTCTCTCTCTCTCTCTCTCTCTCTCTCTCTCTCTCTCTTAAAAAGTGTGGTAGGATAATGATTTTTTTTTGTGTACTGACTCATCTAACAAATATACCGAGTTGTGTACACCATAACCCTAAAATATTTCTATATAGTCAGAGGTCAGGTGAGTGGAGCTGCCCTATCACACCATCTGCTGCTGTTGACAAATGCATTGGAAACATGAAAAATGGAATATAACAATGAACACATTCCTTTGACAAACGTCCAAATAATGCTACTTTCTGTTGTTTCAGGCAGTACACAGTGTACGATGTTGTCCAAAGTCAAAAGTAATGCGAGGTAAATATGAATCAATTTCTTAAAAGGTGAAATTCAATGATATTGCTGCTTATTGGGCCAGGTGGTTAAAACATAACCGGGTGTTAATTTAATTCTTATACTGTCAACACTTGTCTGTATTGTAACACCTGCTAAACGCTGTTCCACAACAGCAAAGGATGTCTTTCCGCAAAAACAGCTGCCTAATCAATATGACTGAGAGGGATATATGGGAAAAGTGGAGTAAGCTCTGGAGGGCAAATGGGGCCCAAAGGGATTAGACTTCATTTAACGTGTATAGAACCATGACGTGAGAAGAAAAACTAAACAACACAATTCTTTTTGTTTGCTTGCTTTTGCTTTGTAACCAGGGTGAGAATATTTAGTTGAAAGCCTGCAGCAAAAATGTCTTCGACAGACCTAGAATTATACGGATGTATAACATATATTATATGATTTCCCCAGAAAACGTTTTTAGATTTTGGAAAGTAAATTGTGTCAAGGTGACCATGGGAGTCTAAATGGTTAGATTCCTGTAAACATGGTTGACGTGGGGCTGCCTTTGAAAAGCTTCCAGAAACTTCATGTGGTGCAAAATTCTGCAGGGTTGTGACTGGTGCCACTGTTGCGTCAGAGTCACTGGCTTCTGATCTATATGTGGGCTCAGGTCACATTCCTGGAGATTTCCTTTAAACCTCCAACTGTCTTGAGGGCCCATTTCCTGTCCCATATTGCTACTCACCCTCTCAGATTGACAGGGAAATTCTTTTGTGTATCCCTTCACCTTCAGATGTACAGATGACTCCATGGATGCTCCTTAGAAGCATCCAGGATGTGGAACTCCCAGCCTTTGAAGACATTTAGGAGCAACTTGAAGAACTCTGTTGTCCCAGAAGGCTTTTGGCCTTGTTGGCTCATGGTATGTTCCAAGATGCTTAAAACAAACAAATAGCAGAATTGCCTACCAGCTCAGGTCTAGACTCAATTCAGAGTGATCACATAACATTAGTGTTTAAAGCCCTAAACAGTAGGCTCTAGGCATCTGCAAGATTGCCTCCTTCCCTACATATCAGATGTTAAAATTGGCAGAGAAGACACTCTTGGTAGTTCCACCACCCTTATAAGTTTGGGGTTGGCTGTCTGGGAGAGGACATTCTCTCTGACAGCTCCTAAGCTGTGGAATTTCCTCCCTACATCTGGCACCTTCATTAAAAAGGTAAAGGTACCCCTGCCGTACGGGTCAGTCGTGTCCAACTCTAGGGTTGTGCGCCTATCTCACTTATTACGTAGTTTTAATTGTCTGCTGAAGATGCAGCTCTTTATCCTACTTTGACAACTGAGCCACCCTGCTCCCTTGATTGGAGTCGGTTTTTAATATTGCATTTTAAAATTCTTCTAACCCACCCTCAATCTCTTGGTGAAGGGTGAGTAAGAAATCTAAATAAGAATAATAATAATAATCACAATTTTGCCCATTGTTCCCTCTGGCCCAACCCACATTCAGGCATCTCATTCTGAAGGGAATGTGGCTCTCAGGCTAAATGGTATTAGTATCTGAATAGCATGTTTGAGGAGTTTGTCAAATATATGGGACAAAGAAGTAAATATATTCTGTTTCTGTCAGTATATTTTGTGTGTGTGTGTGTACACTATATATTAAGCTTCATGCCTATGTAGATAAGAAACACTCAGCAAAAATAATATTTTAAAGAATCTCATTGCCAAAGACTTGATTTATGTCAGTAAAATGTGGCTTATTCAGTCCCTAGTGGGCCCTCAGGTACATTATATAATTGCAAAACTGCCAGCAAAGACATCAGTTTTGTTCACTTTAGGGCAGAAGCAATATCTGAACTCCCTGCTGTTTGCATGCCAGCCCATAAATCTCTACAACTGATGCTTTACACTGCTCGTTGCTTTCATCAAGTCCTCTCAGAACATGGCCATATCCTGACGTCAATGGTTGTTGATATGGTATAAGCTTAAGTCCTATAGTTAGACAAGATAATTTTCTTTTCCACAGATATTAGTCCTGGTTAGATGGAATGGCTAATATATTTTCAGTGGCCTTACATTTCAGCTCATGGCAGGTTAGCTTCTTTGTATTGCATTTTTCTGAAGTATTTCATGAGGTATAATGTCAATTTTATTTACCTGCATTTCATTTTGATCACAGTCATAAAACTGTGTTCTTAAATGTCAATAATAATTCTCATCACAGAATCATGAAGTGAAGGGTAAAACTACATTCAGGAATCAGATTACTTTATTTCAAAGCACTCTCAGCCTTCACATACAGACCCATTTATAAAGGTTATATAAAAAAGCATGAATGACTTGATGCGATGATGTGTTCTTACAACAATAACAATTTAAGATGCTGCAGCTTTTGCATCCGGATGACATCTGTTCTTTTGCCATATTGGGGTGGAAGCAAAGAAGGAGCTGAAGGATGCCAACATCTCAGACAAAGGGGAAAGGAGTAAAAGTGTTGGGCAAGAGATCACTCAGAAGCATTGTGCTTTCCAACCTTCTGTTTGCCTTGTACAAGCCTTCTTACACTGATTCCCCCCCAACATTACAAAAATAAGCAACAGATGTACAAACACACACTTACTATATACCCCTCTTTTTCCATGATGAAACTCACGTTGCTGTTGGTGTACGTAGGAGTCCCATCTGCTGAAATGGACTGGAATTCATGATAGTTTATGCCATAATGAATGCGTTGGGCTTCAAGACACTGCGAGGCTTTAGTTGTTTCTGGTAAGGCATCTCCTTCTCTGGACAGGGTTCCCAGGTGGAAGCAGCAACCAGCACTGAAGGTGGATGTCAGGTACAATGCAGGGCATTGAACCAAATGCCCCTTTGGGCCTCTTTCAGCCCTGCAGTTCTACGATTCCATGACTGTCCCTTTTCTCCTGCACATAGCAGGTTGATGTGCAAAGTTATTATGCATGCAAACTCTCCTGAGTTGTGTCCTTTCTTAAGGCGATTGCTTTTGTTCTGGTCCTGTTCAAGGTCAACATTTAGTAGTGCCTCATGGGAATCTGCAGCCTCACCTGCAACTCTACAGCGCCTTCAACCCTGTAGGATCTAGAGGAGTTCAGTGGTATTCAGTTCAAGGGGACTTGTATTGGATCATGAAATTGCACATGCAAGCATACAGTATCTGTATTCATATCTTGTCACTGGGTCAGGGAGTTCATTTTTAGTTCATTAATGTGGTCTCATTTCAATGCAGAGTTAAATACAGAGTCATTTTGGAAAATCGCATTCTGACTGAGCAATTTCTTTACAGGCCCAGGGAACATATTGTTGAAAAACATTGAACCTATTAAGCTGTTATATACATCACACCTGGTATATATCTAGCTCACAGTGTCCACTCTGGCTGGCAGCAGGTGTCTGAGGTCACAGGCAGAGAGCTTGTCCTCCTAGCTGGAGACATCAGGGCACTTATGCACAAAAAGCATGTGAATAATAGTTCTTCCCCTTCCCTTAAGTTATTACATGAAGTATTGACTTGCTTATTATTTTTTGTGTCCTAAAGCTTACCCATAATGCTGTGTGTGTGTCAAAATAAGATATATGTTTTCATTTTTGTGAACCATTTCGGGTTACAATAATTTGATGATTCAGCTGATTTCTGATATTTCCTCTGAAACACTCTGATTCGTTTGTGCTGGTACGTCTGCTTATGATATCCTTAGAACCACCTGCAACCCTGGTTTAATGCAATATTTTGGTGACGCTGGATTGGCAAGAACTATTTGTATACCTCATCCAATGTCAATGCATGTTGATGCAGTAAGTTTTCCAGTCAGGCCAAGAGTTATTCTAACACTTCTGGCTCTGTGGGTGGAAGGCAGGAGGAAAAATAATCCTGGACTCTCTGTTGACTCCATTGGGACTGTTTTATTTACACCAACTCTTGAGTAACACTTTCCAGATGTCAGAAGCAATCATTGAGAAAAGGTAGGTTTCTGACTTAGATATGCTATGCTCCTTCACCATACTTCAACTCTGACTAACTTCTCCTTAATATTGTCAACGTCCCACTAGGCTAACAACATGGTTGTTGTTATTCATTGTTGTTGTTGTTTAGTTGTTTAGTCGTGTCCGACTCTTCGTGACCCCATGGACCAGAGCACGCCAGGCACTTCTGTCTTCCACTGCCTCCCGCAGTTTAGTCAAACTCATGCTGGTAGCTTCGAGAACACTATCCAACCATCTCGTCCTGTGTCATCCCCTTCTCCTTGTGCCCTCCATCTTTCCCAACATCAGGGTCTTTTCTAGGGAGTCTTCTCTTCTCATGAGGTGGCCAAAGTATTGGAGCCTCAGTTTCACGATCTATCCTTCCAGTGAGCACTCAGGGCTGATTTCCTTAAGAATGGAGAGGTTTGATCTTCTTGCAGTCCATGGGACTCTCAAGAGTCTCCTCCAGCACCATAATTCAAAAGCATCAATTCTTCGGCGATCAGCCTTCTTTATGGTCCAGTGTTATTCATTACGCAGATGTATCTCTGTGTTTCATTTAATGCCCAGTGATTTTTGTATGCCCAGATGAAGGATAGAGAGGGATTGTGGGAGTGTGTGTAGAGCCTACTGTACAGAGATAAAATTAGCCTTCTTTGCACCACTGATTTTTGCTTCTGGCCCTGACGACTGGCATGTGGCCCCAGAAGGTGACCTAGAAGGGAATGTGGTGAAAAGGGTTCCCATCCCTGTCTGCGTCATGATGTACTAGAATCGTTCTTGGGAGCATTCCAGGTCCCAGGAATGCAGCAAGGTCACCGAAAGCAGCCAAGTTGTTTGCCGCTTGAAGAGGTGGCAATGCTGCTTTGTTTCACTTTAGTTAAAAAAAGAGTGGGAAGAGGCAAGAGAACTAAAACTTCTCAGCTACCTCATATGCAAAGGCAACACTATCCCCCAGGTTCGTAAGAACAAGAATTGCACCCCGCCCATCTGAAATGTGTGTACCCCTTCCAACCCCCCCACCTCTAGTGTTACAAGGGACAAATTGTGAGTGAGGGGCATTTAGTGAGTATGAGAATATTTAGTAACAAACCTATCCCACTAAGTGGGTGTAACTTAAGGATAAGGTTGCTGTGTGAGATAAATTAAATAGCTAGGGTAGACCTGAAATTCATGCAACATATCATTAGTAAAATCTTAACCGTATCAATTTTATGCCACATTTTTTTCACTACTCCCTTTAATGAATATAAATGTTATTTTCAATATACGGAAGAAGGAAGCCTGTCATTCTTATCATGTTGCAGTAAAAATCCCTTTCTCATAGAATGCATACATTCACTTGGAAAGCAAGTAATTTTCGCAAGCCTGTCAATCCATGACTTCTCAGAGGTACACATTGCTAGAGGTGATGCTATGAAGCTATTGTGATCTTATCAACTAATGTCTGGAGGAGTTTTTTTTTTTTTTTTAAGACAAGCTAGTTGTGGTTACAAATGCAATAGGCCAATAACACAGATAGTCATCAAATAATATGTGAACCCTTAAGACCACTTCTGAGATGTGATAAAACATGTCAGCACCTGAAGGAGACGTATCTCAGTAACTTTCGGAACCAAAATGTATTCATTTTAGGAAGATTAAATTTAATAGTTTTTTTTTGAATCAATTTATGCCATTTTAACACACAATCAAGTAGCAAAGTGCTAACTCTCCCTGGATCCAAAGGCTAGTGTTGGAAATACACATGAAATCATTCAGATTTTCAGAGTGGTAACTTTTCTCATATTCTTATATTCCATTCTATGGGGTGTATTTTATTCTGAACTGCTAAAAGGTTTCTGATCTTTAGGAATGAGAAGTAAAATATAGATTTGTTTTCCCAGCAGATGATAAAACATTCCTTAACTGCAGCAAAAGCATAAATAAAAAGGCCACTATCTCAACAATCTTTTTCTTTTTTAAACCCAAACCTTAAAACCATTTCAAGAGATATTCAAGCACCAAGCTATAATAAATACTGTCAGATGGTTCAACACATTCATACCATTATAAAGCAGGTTATAAATTAGAGGGCAGGCTACAATTTAGTAGTAAACTCATGCAACAAAGGAAATATAGTGTGGAAAAATGTTTATGGGTCCCATTAATCATCATATTTATAGAAGATATTCTTCAGAAATAGAAAAATTCTTAGTCAGTAGAGCTTAATGTTTCACTCCACGTATCAGAACCATTGCAAAACATCAATCACTACTGGACCTACAACGCATCCTATATTCCTGGATGTAATTTCCACCTAGAATGAACTATTTTTTTCAAAAGAAAATCTATGGCTCGGCAATATTGCAGGAGCAGGTAATGGCAAAAGAATTGGTATTCATCTTCTTTATACAGTTTCATATACCATTAAATTTTATTTTTTTAAATTTACATATTTGTTTACAGGCTTCTCAACAATGAGATAAAGATAAAAATTATGCCCATATACATGGCCTGCAGACCATTCTGGAGCATGCTGTAAATAAAATTGATGGCTGGTTTTTCAAGCTGTGCTGTTTATCCATTGGCAGATGGGATTCTACTGAATATACTCACTACAGGGTTCTTGGCATCATGGGAGACATAGTACCCAGGATACCTGACTTCTCTAACAGGAAAAGGAGAAGCCACCAGAAACATGCTTTCCAAAGTTCCTGGTGCCCTGGATACTGCTGCAGCCCAATGGGAAGTTGACCATGGTGGCTTACAGCCTGTTGCCATCAGTGCCAATGGTGCCAGTCAATTTTACATGTTCTAGTATTATGCATTTTCTGGGTTCCACTTCGAAATCACACCCCCCCGTCAACTTTTCTCTGTGGGGTTTCAAGTCTGGTTTGTTCATGCTACTGTAGATATGTTACTACTTAGAAAGTACAAACTATGGCACAAGAGAAGAAGAAGAAGAAGAAGAGTTTGGATTTGATATCCTGCTTTATCACTACCCGAAGGAGTCTCTAAGTGGCTAACATTCTCCTTTCCCTTCCTCCCCCACAACAAACACTCTGTGAGGTGAGTCAGGCTGAGAGACTTCAGAGAAGTGTGACTAGCCCAAGGTCACCCAGCAGCTGCATGTGGAGGAGCGGAGATGCGAACCCGGTTCACCAGATTACGAGTCTATCGCTCTTAACCACTACACCATACTGGCTCTCATACAGGCCAGTCAATTATACATTCCCTGGTATTAGTTGTATCAGTCACACATTTACCTGGTCAGCAATCAAGAGTGGTAGTAAAGCAGTGAAAGTATGAAATTCATATTTTCACAAAACTGTGGGCAGCAGTTAACCAATGAAACAAAAATAATGTAAAATGGTGAATCATTATTTTTAAAAGATTCTGAATAAAACCATATGTTTTTACTTAAACATTTTCCAAAATGTACTGGAGTGGATTAATTCCTCATGAAATATACCTTTCCTAAATTGTTAGTCTTTTTCATGAAATGTATTATACCGTTGTCAATTGTCTTTGAATGGCAGTATATCAGCTACATTTATACTTTTGTCAGTCAGATATCACAAATCAAGTATGTTCATGCATTTTTCCATTCTTGGATTTAAAACAGATATACTTAAACTTATGGTGCCACCTCAATCTCACACAGCTGGAATGGTAAGCAGAATGGCGGCTGTCAAAGCAGTTACTACAGAACCTTAGACTTGAGAAGCAGAATAGGTCCGCCCAACTATGCTACCTGTCAGTTGTGATAGCATTGCAGATTTTGCAACATTATATTAGACGGTAGCAGTGCATCCGTATTGCCATCATGCAGTCTATATGCTTTTGGCATGGCATGTAGCTGAACAGTCCCTTAGTGCTGTCCTGTGTGCTTTCTATCCATTTTTCAGAGGGTAATAAATTGGTGTAGCAGCATTTCTGGTGAGGGATTCTGCTGCTAATGTAAAACTGATAACCCTGGCTTATTATAGCATTAGTGACGAAGTGCAGGTTGTGATGTTGGCTTGGTAAAAAAGTAAATGTACCTTGTCTTGAATAGTGATACCCTGTCTTGAGTAGGGATAGGGGTGCTGTGGTCTGAACCACTGAGCCACTTGGGCTTGCTGATCAGAAGGTAGATGGTTCGAATCCCTGCAATGGGGTGAGCTCCCGTTGCTCTGTCCCAGCTCCTGCCAACCTAGCAGTTCAAAAGCACGCCAGTGCAAGTAGATAAATAGGTACTGCTGTGGCAGGAAGGTAAACGACATTTCTGTGCAGTCTCATTTCTGTCACGGTGTTCCATTGTGCCAGAAGTGGTTTAGTCAAGCTGGCCACATGACCATGAAAGCTGTCTGTGGGCAAACGCCGGCTCCCTCATCCTGAAAGCGAGATGAACGCCACAACCCCATAGTTGCCTTTGACTGGACTTAACTGTCCAGGGGTCCTTTACATTTTAAAAAATCTTTTTACGACTATACAGATTTGGAAGGCTTTAGACATGTACTCCTGCAGTTCAGAAAACTCCAGGACGTTATGAACGAAGCCCAGGCCCATTCCAAATTTTAGGCCCATCCCATATTTGGCTTGTCTAGAACCAACCTATCTAGCTCCCAGAACACCAGGTACTATTCTACATAACAACATAGTGTTGTTGGTATATACATGAGAAGGTGGTGTGCATGAAGTTTTTTGCAACCTTCTCCACCCCTCCCAGAAAAGAATCTGTGGTGTTCTCTATCAGCAGTGGAAGCTCACAAGCATTGTCTTAAACATGAAGTGCCTGTTGTAATCGTTCAACAAATGCCAAGTAGAACAGGTGTTGAGAAATTTAGTAGGTTAAGGCGCAACAAAACACCAAACCCAGATCCCACCTCCATTCACACACAACTTAGGTTCGCCATGAAATTTCAAAAAGACCAAGACATTTATGGAACAAATCAGAAAGAGATCATCTAGCACTATTCTTGAGCACTGAATCACTGGGGTGATGCTTCCTGGATTGCCTTCTTCACTAGCTAGAGCCCTAGTCATGTGTCACTTGAATTAGATATAAGCTTGTAAAATAGCATGTGCAATTGAGCTTTTAGCCCCACCCCTGATGTCAGGTTTTCTTTTGGCAACCATTATATCTAATACCCTTGATGGGTTTAGCCTGTGCACAGGCACCTGGGGAAAGTCTCACTGACCTCAACAGGGTTTACTTCTGAGTATACATGAGAAAAATAGAGAGTATACATGTTTAGGGTTACTCTGTAACTGGGTTCCCACCCCTCCTTGCTTTCATTTAGAGAAACTATGGTTCCTCCTGCTAAAGCGTGTCCTCCCTAAAAGAGGGCACGTATCGCAGTGAGACCTGGAGAATCTGGTTGTGGGTGGGTATATTGGACAGCCACAACATCCAATTGGTAGGTCCCTCATTGCTGGGTTTAATCTGGCCAATGGGGTACAGTCTAAATGGATTGAGGGACCTATTTATACCTATGCACATGACCCAGAGCTTCCTCTTTCAGCTCGTGCATTGGAACACCTGCCCACCTCTTCCTATATTTAGAGCATTTTGGGATGACCTTGCTATGCCGTCGTCTGTCGTTGGGACAGGGGCACAGCAGGAATTTTCCCCAGCTGGCTGATTGGTTGTTGCCATTTGGGTTTTCGCCTGCCGCGTAGCAAATCATCACAACTTGTAAGGTTGTGGATAGGCACTGGTTCAGGTGATAGGGATGGGAGAACGGTCTCGCCATCCCTATGTGAAAGGTATTCCGTTAAAGGAATCCAGGGACTGAGTCCAGGGGAGCATCTGGGGAGTGGACCTCAGGTGTTCACCCTTGGCTGACCTATGATAGAGTTCTGGGTCAGTGCTACCTGCAAAGGTGCAGGGAGCTAGTCGAACCAGAGCCTATGCAACCACTCACTTTCTGTAATCAATAAAGTTGTGGCCTAAATTCTGTCAAAAACCAAAACTAAAATTTGAGTCAAATGTGTGTTTATTTAGGGGGGAGGTCTCTGGGTCTGAACACGCAAAAGAAGTTGGAAAGTGATAGGTTGCTTTTGAAATGTTGCAATGAAACCGAGGATCATCTGTATCTTTTCCCAGTTGTGGAAAAACCCTGGGGTGGACATTGTGGAGACAAGGGCAGAGAAGAAAGGGATAAGCAGCCACTCTTAAACCATTCCTCTGCTTAACCTCAAAATCTTGCAGTGCAGTTTTGATTTAAGAAAAGAGTTGGGGGAATTTCAAAGGATGGGTGTGTTATGGTTTGCATATCGTTTTGGAAAGTGCGAATTACGTAGGTTCACCTGTAAATGTGAGCTGAATCAAATACCCAAGGGAACAGTTGAAAATTAGGAAGTCGTGGCTCAGGTGAGACAATGCAGAGATATACCTGCAAGGCTACCTGCAAGGATGCAGAGGTATTTCAATACAGGCCACAGCTGGTACTTGGTGTTGTGCTAAGGACTGGTCTTGTCATTTGGTTACCACCTAGCAATGGCATGCCTTAATCTTCCACATTAACTCACTTGGCCCTACCACCACTGAACTCCTGACAGTTCTATATCCACAATTTAATTGATATTACAATATTAGTATAGGTGAAAATCCTCATTTCAGGACTGAGAATGATCCCATTTGCTTTTTAAACCACTTTCTTCTTGTTTTTTAAACAAATGTCAGATGGGCAGGGTTTGATTTTGAGGTAGGTCTGTTAGATACTTCAGTGACATTTGCCATGCCATGCCTGTCCAAAGACCCCTTATATCAGTAATCATAGTTCCTAGTGCAGTTGCTTATAAGAGGAGGCCATTTGAGAATAACTAAATATTTCATAAACTCTTGCCATAAATAATCAGCCCTAAAATGGAAAGTAAGCACAATTCCAGTCGTGCTTAGATACTGAGACAATTAAAATGGAATATATATCTATATCTATATCCCCCAGTATTACTTTTTTTATAAAAAAAGTAATGCATGCAAATAATAAAAATAATAGCATATTTCTCCTGAAGGCTTGCTGAGTACAGGAAGCAAAGTTATGCCATATGTGAAAGCACCAAGCTAAGCTTGTTCCATTTTAAAAATAACCCACTTTTTGAAGCTGTAATGGGATTTTGTTGAATTCTAAAGGGAATTTATGCAAATGATTCCAACAGCAACATAGATTCAAAGGAGAGAAAAATAAGAAGGACAAGTGAAAGAAAAGCAGGGCTGCTTTTTGAAATATGGGCCAAAACATGGAGAGCGGATAAATTAAATGCAGATCTGTGAGTATTCCATGTGATTACCGCCTTGGGAGTGTGGAATCTGGGGTCTGCTTCAGCATTTGGCTCGGGGCTCATTTAAAGCATTCACACAAGAACACAAGATGAGCCAGCTGGATTAGGCCCACATGATTGTGCCCCATTCAGATAGTCCCCATTCAGAAGTTCCCCAAACTTCAGAAGTTCTCCTAGTTAGGTGTTCTGTTGCATCAATCAAATGTTGGATGGAGCAGGAAGGGGCACACAGTCCTGGTGAGGTAACATACCCACCAACATTTCTCCAATGAAAACAGGGACCCCTATTCCATAATGATAATTTTACTATTTACACCCCACACAGTTTCCAACATATAATAATAATAATAATAATAATAATAATAATAATAATAATAAAACATTAAACATTTAAAAAGCTTCCCTATACAAGACTGCCTTCAGATGGCTTGGGGGGCGGTCAGATAACTCCATACCCTCCAACATTTTTATAATAATAATAATAATAATAATAATAATAATAATAATAATAATTTATTCTATGCCCGTCTGGCTGGGTTTCCCCAGCCACTCTGGGCGTCTCCCAACAGAATTAAAAGCACAATAAAACATCAAACATTAAAAACTTCCCTAAACAGGGCTGCCTTCAGTTGTCTTCTAAAAGTCAGATAGTTGTCTATTTCCTTGACATCTGATGGGAAGGAGTTCCACAGGACAGGCACCACTACCGAGAAGGCACCTCTGCCTGGTTCCCTGTGACTTCGCTTCTCGCAGTGAAGGAACCACCAGAAGGTTCTTGGAGCTGGACCTCAGTGAAAATAGAGACATCCTAAGGAAAAGTGGGACATTCTGGGATCAAATCAAAAACCGGGATGGTTTTTCTAAATCAGGGACGTCCCTGAAAAATAGGGACACTTGGAGGGTCTGAGGTAAGGAAGAGGAGGAGAATGAGAAGACTTTGGCATAGTCATGAAGCGTTGACAGCTCATGACACAGCTTGCATTAATAAATTTGCTTACAGTGCAGTCCAACACCCCCCCATTCTCCCAACAGGACTCTTCATTGTGGCAGAGCAGCCACTGTGATGCACCCACAGCCTGGCAGGTCAAGGCTGCCAAAGCGTCAGGTGGTGGGGTGAGGTGGGGAGGATGACTGAGATGGTGATGGCTGTGAGATCAGCTCAGGATCCAGTGAATCATGGGCCAGCTCAGCCCCATCGCATCCTCAGAGTGTGCCTTGGGAGGGTTTTCTGCCACTTGCTTTGCCAGCGGAAATGCCACCAGTGGGAAGAAGGGGAAGTCCAGGTCAGCTGGGAGAGCTGGGCGGAGAGGTGTCTTAGCTCAATCCAAGTGTAAGGGTGATTGGATGGCTTTCTGCCCCACAGTTGCTTAGGAATAAAGAGAACATACTATTTTTATTTATTTTGGTACTCCGAGACTGCTTTTATCTAATTATCTGTGACTAATAACAATTGATATAAAAAAACAAAACTGCTAAAATATCTGCATCAATAGAAGTATAGCATCTAGATCAAGGGAAGTAATAGTGCCACTGTATTCTGCTCTGGTCAGACCTCACCTGGAGTACTGTGTCCAGTTCTGGGCACCACAGCTCAAGAAGGACACTGACAAACTGGAACGTGTCCAGAGGAGGGCAACCAAAATGGTCAAAGGCCTGGAAACGATGCCTTATGAGGAACGGCTAAGGGAGCTGGGCATGTTTAGCCTGGAGAAGAGGAGGTTAAGGGGTGATATGATAGCCATGTTCAAATATATAAAAGGATGTCACATAGAGGAGGGAGAAAGGTTGTTTTCTGCTGCTCCAGAGAAGCGGACACGGAGCAATGGATCCAAACTACAAGAAAGAAGATTCCACCTAAATATTAGGAAGAACTTCCTGACAGTAAGAGCTGTTCGACAGTGGAATTTGCTGCCAAGGAGTGTGGTGGAGTCTCCTTCTTTGGAGGTCTTTAAGCAGAGGCTTGACAACCATATGTCAGGAGTGCTCTGATGGTGTTTCCTGCTTGGCAGGGGGTTGGACTCGATGGCCCTTGTGGTCTCTTCCAACTCTATGATTCTATGATTCTATGATTAATTCAGTGTTTTTCCTTTTCATTTAAAGCACATTTATTCCTGCTGCAGTTATTAGTGTTGTTGTTATTTACTAATTTCTATCCTGCCCTTCATTCAAGGATCACAAGGCAGTTTACGATACAAAACCACAAAAATGCATAACATGATAGCAAACAAAAAGAGTTGCAAAGGCCTGATAGATCAGGAATGTTTTCATCCGGCACCATGTATTGAAGGCGTCAGGAGAGCCTCCCTGGGGAGAGCATTCCACAAACATGGTGCCACTGCAGAAAAGGCCCTTTCTTGTGTTGCCACCCTCTGGTCCTCTCATGGAGGAGGCACACAAAGAAGGACCTCAGATGATGATTGCAGAGTCAAAGCAACCTCATATGGGATGAGGTGGTCCTTGAGGTATTGCAGTCCTGAGCTGTTTAAGGCTTTATAGGTCAAAACCAGCACATTGAATTAGGCCTGGAAACTGACTGCAGCCAGCACAGTTATGCCAGGATTGGTGTTATATTCTTAAACCATTTTGCTCCAGTGAACAAGCTGGCCACCAAATTCTGCACCAGCTGAAGTTTCTGAACCATCTTCAGAGGCAGCTCCATCTATATTGTGTTGCAGTAATCTAACTTAGAGATTAGAAGAGCATAGATGACAGAAGTTAGGCTACCCCTGTCTAGATAGGGTTGCCGATGGGACACCAACAGAAGCTGATGGAAGGCACTCAGCACCACCGAGGCTACATGAGCCTTAAGCAACAGCTTGCTCTCTTAGACATGGGAGGCCTATGCATTTTATGCTTCTTTAGGCCTGTATTGCATGCTACCTCTGACCTGTGCAGAGCTCACTTGTAGCTTGCTTGCAGTGTACCCTTTTCCCTCATTCCTTCAGTGTTCAGCATGGCAAACACGATCTCGAAAGGTGCCTAAATGGTTTAAATTACCGTGACATCAAGTTTCTCAACTTCAGAACTCTCCACCCTCTTCTCAACTTAAAATATCCAAACTCCGTCCTTTGATGTCCAATCACCAGAAAAATTGGAGTGAGAATTCAGCACTGATGTGCCGCTACGAGGGATGGAAACTATCTCTTTATAGTTCTACTTCATTTGTTCCAAAAATGCACTGTGCATTTATATTCATTGGGTAAAAGAGAATTTGTGAGCAGGCTTTTTTATTGTTATTTATTGAATCTATATTCTGCCCTTCTTCCCCAAGGAGCACAGGGCTTTGAAGTGACAGGGCATTTCTTACATTCTTCTCCACTTTGCTTTGGCTTCAGCGAAACTTTATTCATTTAAATGCTATGTATTTATGGGTTGTTGTTGTTGTTATTATTACAACTACTGCTGCTGCTACTAATACCGCTATTACTATTATTAGTTCTCCATGTGGGGCTTCTCTCTGGCTTAATTCAGAAGCTGCAGTTAGTGTAGAATGCTGCAGCACAATTGCTGACAAGGGTGAGGCATTGTCTCCCTATAACACCTGTGCTCCCAGATCTGTTGATTTGCTACCTGGCCCAAGTTCAAGGTGTTACTGTTAGCATAGATATCTGAATGAGTAACAATAAATAACAACATTTTAATGTGGAAAAGATCCAGAACTCCAGTTCTTAAGCTATTGCAAAAATGTGTTTCACCAGCTTAATACTACAGTGGTACCTCGGGTTACATATGCTTCAGGTTACAGACTCCACTAACCCAGAAATATTACCTTGGGTTAAGAACTTTGCTTCAGGATAAGAACAGAAATCGTGCTCCGGTGGCCCGGTGGCAGTGGGAGGCCTCATTAGCTAAAGTGGTGCTTCAGGTTAAGAACAGTTTCAGGTTAAGAACAGACCTCCAGAACGAATTAAGTTCTTAACCCGAGGTACCACTGTATTAACTAAATTTCATATAAAAACCCTCTGAAATAAAACAGTCATTGCATATCTCCAAATGCCATCAAAGAGACCCTATATGTTTGAACTGCTTACTCAGAATCAGCCTGCCTGTCTTTAGAAGCATGAATCTGAAAAACATCTCAAATCAGTTCCATACACCAGCCCACCTACCGTAAGTCCTTGTATGTTCTGCCTTATACTCGTGAGAGTTTATAGTATGGGTATCTCGAGATGTTGAAGACTCCAGTATGGCCAATGGGCAGACATGATGAGGAATGTTGTCCACAACATCTGGAGGCAACCAAGTTGCTCCCCTCCCACTTTATAGTTTCTTTGAAACTTTTGCCCCCAATGAGAAAATGGACCCATCCAATGCTACACTGCCCTATGGACTTGCAATGATTTCTCCCTCCCCCATTTTTTCTTATTCTGTTTTTGGAAATAGAGGTGATGATATTTGTACAGTGGTACCTCGCAAGACGAAATTAATTCGTTCTGCGAGTTTTTTCGTCTTGCGAATTTTTCGTCTTGCGAATTTTTCGTCTTGCGAAGCACGGAACTGCACCTCTTCAAGCAATGCACCCTGGGTATTAATGGTTTTAAGAAAAAGGAAACAAAATTGCAAGGTGTTTTCGTCTTGCGAAGCAAGCCCATAGGGAAATTCGTCTTGCGAAGCAACTCAAAAAACGGAAAACTCTTTCGTCTTGCGAGTTTTTCGTCTTACGAGGCATTCGTCTTGCGAGGTACCACTGTATTTTCCTATGGTTTCAGATATCAACATTACTAGGGCAAAACAATCCCTCCTTAGCAGCCTTAGAGAATGTCCAGTAGTCTTGGGAATATTTTCCCTTTCCCCATCGGCCTCCAGATGCTACTGGCCTATGAGACAAGTACCTTGCAAGGACTGTTTCCCTGAGCTAGCTGGTGGAATGAACAATTTTGTGTAGTGCTTGCAAGCATGCTAATTAAGGTTTAGCTATGCTAAGCCTCCCAAATCTCTATAGTAAAATGTCTGTATTTGTGGGCCGCATATAAACAGAAATAGGAAGCTCTATCTCTGAAGCTTTTCCACAGCTGCGATAACAGCTAAGAATATATCAGCCGGCTCATATTGAAATAGTGCCTGTGGCATAAAAGCAATAGGACCCTGTTCACATGTGTTTTGCTTGCAACATGTCAAATTACTGTCATGACACAAAATAGTGTTCACCAAAGTCCCCCCCCCAACCCGGTGCTGTGCTGTAGGCTACGGCTTCTGCCATCTAGGTTTGATTTGCCTACAAATTGGCTTATCATTTTCTGTTAGAGAAATAGCAGAGGACATATTCAGGAGTCATTTCCAAAGCGGCAATGTAATGCAGCAAATAGGATGATAATGGAGCTCATATTCTGTTCTTCTTTGGTGCCCCTATAAAATAGCAGCAGCCAGACCATGGGTCAAAACCAAGGTGTTGTACATGTGTGTGTACTGAGATGCACTGAAAGAAACGTCTATTGGGTCAGTAACCTGTGTTACTTTAGAAGCCAGGTGGTATGAAACACAACAAAGTAATGCTATATACAACTACTGGTTTCTGTTCAGTAGCATCTTCTATGTGTGGAGGCATAAAAACACAAGAAGAGCTGTTGGATCAGGCCAATGGTCCTTCAAGTCTACCCTCCTATTCTCACAGTGGTCAACCAGATTCCTGCAAGCACAAGGATACTCTCTTAACCTGTGGTTTCCAGCAGCATTGCTGCCTCCAACTGTGGAGACATAGCATAACCATTGTGACTAGTAGCCAGTGATAGCCATATCCTCCATGAATTTGTCTAATACTCTTTTAAAGCCATCCAAGTTAGTAGCCATCACTGCCTCTCAAGTTGCATAGTTTATGCACTGTGTGAATAAATACTTTATTTTTGCTATCCTTAATCTTCCAACATTCAGCTTCATTGCATGTCCATAAGTTCTAGTACAGTGGTACCTCGGGTTAAGAACTTAATTCATTCTGGAGGTCTGTTCTTAACCTGAAACTGTTCTTAACCTGAAGCACCACTTTAGCTAATGGGACCTCTTGCTGCTGCCACGCCACCGCTGCACGGTTTCTGTTCTCATCCTGAAGCAAAGTTTTTAACCGAGGTACTATTTCTGGGTTAGCTGAGTCTGTAACCTGAAGCGTCTGTAACCTGAGGTACCACTGTATTATGCAAGAGGGAGGCCAAATAATGAAGCAAATTGTGCTGATTTGGGGGGGGGGTCTTCTCCTGAGTTGAAACACACTGTCAGTAATTTCCTAAAGTCATCTCAGGATCCTCACAAAGCCAGAGTACTCTGTTGCTCTGTTTTTCTGTACAGAATAGTTATTTCCTCACTCACCCCAATCTCTACCTTCCTCTAGGTCTATGGGCTGTCCAAAATATTGCCTACAGTAAAGAGTAAAGAGGTGTGTCATCAGCATATGGTGGAAACTGAATAATGAACGTGCCAGACACACCTCTGTGGGGAGGGAATTCCACAACTTAGCAGCTGTCACAAAGAATGGCCTCTCCTGGACCATTACCACCCCAAACTTCTGAGGGCGATGGAACTACCAAGAGGACCTTCTTTGCTGATCTTAACACCCAAGAGGGCCTGTAGATATTTGGGGTGTAAGTCATTAAGGGCTCTAAAGACGAGCGTGAGCTTCTTGAATTTGGCCAGGAAGTGAATTGGCAGCCAGTGCAGCTGTTTTAAAACAAGGGTTATGTGGATTCTAAAGGGAACCCCAGCTAGTAATTTGGCTGCTGCATTTTGGGCCAGTTGAAGTTTCCAAGTCATCTTCAACATTACTCTATGTTCAACTAAATAAATGCATTACCTTAGGGAAAACTGCTTGCAAAAAGTTAACATACTAGGCAAAAATGCATACAAAAACAATGTGAATATTTGGAGAAATGTGCATGGGATACATATTTTTGTGCTGACAGAAAAAAAAAATCACTAACTGATGTGAAAATACGTGAATTGGACCTAAGACTGGAAAAATGAGAACAGTGAGAAGCCAAAAGTGACAGATTTGTCCATTCCTAATACTGCTATCAGTCACACCCTTAATGTGGTGAGAATGGCCCTGAGAGGAAAGAATCAGTGCCTATTCATACCTATTTATTAACTCAATAGGTCTCTGGTTAACAAGAGACACAGCCTGTGCAGATAGCTGTGGTGGACAGTGTGACCTTGTTAGATCTTATTTCACATAGGCTACAAAAGGGAATATTTGCATTCTTATTCAGCACAGAACGGAAAAGTCCTAACTCCACTTGGGAGTTTTAAAAACTGAACAAACAGCAATGTCACTATTTCAAGTGAACTATTGTGATGCATTTATTAGTTAATATTTTTGTACTATTTTGCCACTGTGGATTTTCATACGTCTGTGGGGCTATGTTCCACTTTGTCCTATCTGCCTGTATGAAATATTCTAAGTGTTATCATAGACTCAAGCTACTCCCATGTTTAAAACTCATTTCAGGAAAATAAAAGATGGCACTGGAATATGTGGGTTTTGTTTTGCCTTTTCAACAAAACCCTGTCAGTTTATTGAGTATCTGCAAATTTTGAAAAGCACCTGAGAATTGAATGAGATAAACTCAAAGATTCTTCCCTGTTTTGTCCAATAAGATCACTTATAAAAAGCAATTAAGAAATAATTACTGCTTTCTGTGTACTTTCCTTTGTAGTTGTAGCCTACAGAGAGTTTCATTAAAAATCAGTGGAGATGGGGAACTGGAGAGGGGGGAAATCAGCAGACCTGGAAAAACTTGAATAATCTACTTCAGATTGTAATATATATTATCATCGTAAGTTTCATCATGCACCAATTCCCTATTGTCAGTTTAGGTACTTCACAAAGCCACCATTTAATTTGATGCAGGCTTTGCTCAAGAGAAGCCAAAGTTACTAATAGTAGGTCTGTTTCTGGTTGGCTGGATATTATGCTGCAAAATAGTTGGATTATTTGCAAAGTGTGATTGCCTTATTATGGGTCAAATTCCACTGAAGTCAACAGCAATCTTCGTACTAATATGAGCAGCATTAATTCCTGGCATTAGTTCTGGCATTAATGACAGAAAGATATATGAATGCTCATGGGATCTATTGCTGTTGCCCTCCTCCTGCTACAGCTACTACGGCAGCATCAAAAACAAATGGTATTTAACATTTATTTGCTGCAACAGGGAGCATGATACTGTGCAGAATATAGAAGTGAAATATTCTCCATTTATAGAAGTGGGTTTATAATTTGGTTTAAAGAGAGGAGACAGTGGATTGGAGGTTCCTTCCGTGGGCAGAATGGCTTGCACTCCAACAAGGAATGCTGCTGGCATAAAGGAATGTGAACACCTTGAAGATCCCAGGCCCCAGGGAGATTAGACTGGCCTCGACCAGAGAGCCTTTTCGGCTGTGGCCCCGGCCTGGTGGAAAGCTCTCCAACAAGAGACCAGGGCCCTGCAGGATTTGATATCTTTCCACAGGGCCTTCAAGACGGAGCTGCCAGGCCTTTGGTCGGGGTTCAGTCTGATTCTTTTCTTTCTGTATAAGAACAAGCATTAAAGAGGCCTCCTAGCCCGCTCACAGGTCCTTTATAAGACCAGT